>NC_061862.1:114518090-114670036 GCF_907164915.1 Impatiens glandulifera | reverse complement strand
CGCAGACACATAAAATGCCATGAAAATAATATGTTTTACATTTCAAGGTCTTCCAGGTCAGGTAGAGGAAAACGAAGGATTGCAGCGATTCCAGTCAATTGTGCAAGTTCTGTTAAATGCAACATGTTAAATTGTAAAAAAAAAGGTCAATTGTGTTTCTGAACTAGTCTTAAACAATATACAAAGTGACAACATTAACCAATCTATCAGTCAAAGAGCTCCCTGTCTCTAGAACAATCTATAAAAAATGATCATTTTAAACAAATGACCATTTTATCCTTGGTATCAGTTGTAAACAATACAAGGGGCAAAAAAGTGGCAAACAAGTTTTATAATAGTAGATTTCAAAAGAAAAATATACTCACGTTCTCCTGAAACGTGCATGGACGAGAAAACAAGAGCAGAACCTCCAGAACCTTTCACAGAGTTAACCAAGTTCACATACTTTTTCCTCGTAGCTACGTCCACATTCCTGAGAAGCAAATTGCAAATTAAAATGCTTAACCAAAGAGAATTACAAATCAGCCCACAAGATTCATTTCCCTCCCCTATGATAATTCTGGAGAACCAGTGGAGAAAAAAAACTTAATCCTTTCATTCTTTTACACCATTTCCCATCATTTGCCATCATTCAATCATTGTTTATGTAGATTTTCGTTTAGACTTTCATGAAATGAAGAGATGATAAATTGGGCTGTTTGTTGATCATGATTTGAAATCTAATTTTGTTATGTTTACCAAAAATCACAATAATCTGATCATGATTGAGAAAAGATCTCTATATCAAATTAAACAAAAAATTACATTATATTAGGATCATGAACATGAAAATAATTTGTATACCAATTGATGTAATAAAAATTACATGACAATGATAAAAAGGAAATAATTTGATCATGATCCAAAAAATATATTACCAAAAAATAGAAAAACACATTCAGTTTCAACTTTGTTGATTTTTCCATGAGACAGTGACTGTGAAAGAGATTGTAACAAAATACTAGTTTCTAAAATTATTCAATACTAACTTGAAGAGCTCATCGGTGATGAGAAGTGTTTGGATGGCCATTCTTTCATGAGCAACCTCAACATGTTTGGGTCCATAGCATGTACGCGTAGAATCCTGAGAAAAAGCATTAGTCAGCTGAAATGTCGGAGCTTATTTGAAAGCTATCATATTTTGATTAATACTTCCATAGTTTTCCATCTGAATGAAAAGTTTCAATCAATTATTCACTAGTAGCCGAAATTTCCCTCAACATATTAAATGCAGACAGTGTCATTTACTTGCATCTAAATTTTATCAGAGACATGGATTTATGCTCCAATCCCAATTCCCAAAAGCAAGGAGAAAAATGAAAGAAATAGAAATGGAAGAGAAGTCACTAAGGGATAAATCTCACATTTGCAAGCATATTGAAAAATTCCTTCAGAGCTCGGACCTGTATCCAAAACGAGAATTAAGTAACGGAAATTCTCAGTACAATAACTACAGCTCGTATTGAAGCAGAATTTCCAGAAAACATATTAATAAGCTTATTAGTGAAGTAGAATTTATCCAAAGATAATATTGGTTGAATCACCATCCAAGTTAGATTTTGCAAATTTATTATAAAAAACAGTCATATTTGAAAACAGTTTTAGCTTCTAGATCTAAATCTGGATCCAGATGAGAAACTGCCAATAAGTAAGTTTATGAATTCATCTCTAACTAAGTTATGTTTGTAAAGGTGATCACATCTGGATCTATATCAAGATATGTTTTTGTTTTTTTATAGAAGTGCAGTTGGATTTTAAGCTGCACCACAGGATGGATTTTAATTTGAAGAAATTTGGGTTGAATGAGATCACAGATGAATTTTCATTGTACCGAACGACTCAATATAATCAATGTGTACTAACCTCTTGAGCTGCTTTTGTATCTTTTATGATACTCATGACATTTGGTGCATCCAGAACTTCTCTCAAACTATGCCTGCATATTTAATGCTTGAATGAATCCATATAATTAATAGTTTAACAATGCAAAAAACAAAAACCCTACTCTTGAACATGGATGAAAGGAATATATTGAGTATTTTGAGTGTAGTGTGGGATAAATCAAGCAATAAAAATAATGGTATTCCTGTGTAAACAAACTTCAAAAGGACCTAAGAGAAAAGGATAACTATAAGAGACCACTAAATGAAGAAATGAAATGTGAATTTAATTGTCAATTTGCAGCCAAAGATCCTGAGGTTGTGCAGTCATAACTTCTGAATACGAGAAAGAAATCATACTTGTATCCTGAGGTTGTGTGTACTAGAATTATTCGAGATTTATTCTCAATTATGGGCCTCAGCTGTTTCCTTTCAGCTTCAAGTAATAGGTGTCGATGAAATTGATCCTGAACCAAAAAGTAATAAAAGATTTAGTGCCAGTGCAACAAGAAATTTATCGCCATTATTTCAGTCAAAGTTAAGTTGCCAAACGTTTTTATATTGAATCCATATACAAAACATAAATAAAAAGTGATTCCAAATGGGGCCTCATTTTGATAATATTGCCAAGAGATTACCATAGAACGTAAAATATAAAAAGATAATTCACACCTTTGTGAAGCCTGGACTGGCTATTACAGCACACCGAACGACTTTGAAATCAATATGTCTCACAAATGCCTAAATGATATTAGCACATTAGCTACTCGTGAAACTCGGCTAATGACAACAACATATTACAAAATTTTGAAGGAAAAAGCCAGAAGATAACAAAACTAGGATTGGTTTTACCTGCAACACGTTGTCAAAGAACTTATTCAAAGCCTGTTAAAAATAAGTAACATAGTGATTAGAAGTTAAGCAATAAAATTCCCAAGTTTACAACTCACTCACTGAGTGATTCATACAGTTCAGATTTCAAATATCGTGAGAGATCCATACTTTATCATAACCAGCAACAGAAGGCCCGTGTTTGCGAGGTATTGAAGTTTCTATTCGAGCACGAGTTGTTGTAACGCTGTTGAAGAATTAAAAGTACAATGTAAAAAAAATGAATTAAATTATATGTTAAAACCAACTCATAATGGTAATCAAGACAATTATTACCTCTTCCCAACAAGCAAAAACAATGCAAGTCCTTCTTGCATCAAAACCACTGCGAGATCAGCACTTGCAGCTGGGTCTGAAATAAGAGGCAGAAATCATACTAACTTAATTTTAGTATACCTTTCCATTTTGTTAAATGTTTCATGAAAGACTCTGTTACAACTCCCAAAATGCCAAACCAGAAGCAGATATGGGGAGGTATAGCTAGTACAAAACTAGCTTCTAATATATTAAATAGGAATTTGGTTACTCATCAACATAATGTATGACAAATTATAAAATATGGAGTTTGAAACTGTATAATTCAAAACAACATACCAGTGGCTTGATGAAGTACATCTCGTGCTAGGGAATCCCAAAGATCCTGCAATATGACACATAAATCATTCATCATTCCCATTCAATTCAAGTTCAGTGTTAGAAAATAAATGTTAGAATAACTCAAAATGCAAAAAAAAAAAAATCATAATACGTTATAATGTCTCCAACATAATTATATTGATATATTTAAATAACTTAAAACATAAAGATAGAAGTAACTCCTGCCTTTTTAAGAACAAATGGCCGTTGCAACTCAACCTCTAGTGTGTGAAATGCACCTATCTGAAATGAATGTAAAACGAACATATTATTATATAGAAGATTTATAATACAGTCAATCTCGATAGATAGAACTGAAGAGAGTACCTTCACGTGCTCATTCTCTAATATATTCTTTCCACGGAGACGCAAAACAGAGCCTTCTTTGTCATAATCAACAGACTAAACAGATCGAAAGTTACAAATTATGGAGAGCATAATAACTCTAATTGTAAAGAGATAATCATGATTTCCTAATAAATACACAATCCTTTATCCATTAGCCGATTATAGTAGGACAAATCCAGTATCTTTCACAGCTTACACACAAATAAGATACCGAATAATAGTACATCATATTATAACTTCTTAAGCTCTTGGGATGTCTCATAAGATTAGACATGATTCAGAATGTTTAGCCACTATTGTGCAAAACTCTATGTAAAGACCAAATAAATCACAAGTCTAGACAAACACAAAGATCAGACTGTTCTCTAGATTTGCCTTCCTAAAGAGCTTCTCATCCAAAGGTATGCGTCACTCAATATGAAATGAAAAGTCTAACACTATTGTTTTTACCCAACTGATATAGGGTAGCACTTCCCAACATGGACATTGGACGGTATGGGAAGTAGGTCAAGAGATTGAGAATGAGAATTTTTATGAAACTGGTCATAAGGTGACCACAAAGTAAAAGCTCCAAAAAAAGAGTAAACTTAGAAGACCTATTTTTGCAATGTTATGATATTTGTTAGTTGTTTCACCATAATATTTGTCCTATAGTGTGAAAGGTGAAGAAGGCTTTTTAAAATAATATATAATAAATGTCTATGGATTTTGATTTGTCTTTAGAAGTAACAACATAATATCAATGTATTTGGCATGACTGGGTACACCCATTGGATTTCTGGCTCATTAGGGATGTGGACAAAGAGTGAAATTGATATCTGGACAGCTATTGGGACGAATGTCCTACTCTACTTTGGGACATCCTCTACCAAATTGTTCCTCTAAGTAAAAGTTTAAACATACTAACTAAATTGATAAGATTGTTCTTCAATTTAGACATGCAACTATTGGGGTTCCAATGCATTAATGTGAAGTATTTCTTTAACATGTATTTTTGTGAAACTAACTTTTTTATAAACATGCATTATTGTGAAACAATCAGTGTTCTAAATGGCGGTCGAGGCGGCCGCCTAGGCGGCGCCTAGGCGGTAGGCGGTCCAACACCGCTCCGCCTATACATGAGGCGGTCAGATTATTTAATTATTTATTATTTTTAATTAATTAATTACCAAGATTAATATATGTATATATATATTTAATAAAAAAACTCTTTATCACCCGTTATTTATTTAAATTTTGAAATGACTCTTTACATTCCAATTCATTTATCTTCTTCTTTTCTTTTTGTTATCTCATTCACCTCACCTCCTTGATCATCTACATCTTCTTAGATCATCTAATCATTTATCTCTTCTCCAGCTCGTCTACATTCTTATTTTTGTTAAATGTTACTATATTAGAGAATATTAATTTGACTTTTTAGTAAAATGATAATTATAGAACATCTTTATTATATTTATATTCAACCGCCTAGGCACCGCTTAGGCACCGCCTAGGCACCCGAGGCAGTAGGCAGTCACTTACCGCTCCGCCACCGCCTACCGCCGTTTAGAACACTGGAAACAATTAAATGGCTTAGAACTCTCTCACCTCAACTTTTATTTCCAACTTCAGCTTTACTCTCTCTGAGTCTCTTCCTCCAGATGCAACTTCTCTTTGAATTTTCCTATAATAATATGCATAATTACATTAATAGAAAGTTACTCATAAAGCATCAAACACATATTATGATAAAAAGAAGTCCAATTTCGTGATTGAACTGAAGAAGACAAAACTTGAATCAATTAATGAGATGGATATGCAATTGATGAGATATTGCAAAGAATAACACAAAACCCTCAGATCCGCATATTTAGACGCTAACTGCAATCAATGGGTGGTAATGCTTTTCTTTTAAGAACCTAAAGATTTTGAATAAAACCTATTTGAAAACTTGATGTTTGTCATAATAGCACAATCTCATTGGAAAATCATCAAAGTAATAATTGAAAATGATTCTTTTTCGTTTGGTACAAGACTTTTATTTTATCATTATTCAGATTATTTTTTGGGACATGCTTTTTTCTTCAATTGGTGTCGAGTTTATTTTTGCTGATCATGATCAAATTAATTTTAGATCATTTTGATTTTGACAAACATAAGAGATATAGATTTTTCTGGATCATAAACAACAAGAAAAATGTCTACACCAAAACAACCCATAGTTATGAAACAGAATTATTCACCTTAGATAATCTTCCTACACGTTAAAACTTTCGTTGTTTATGCACAAAGACAAAAGCCATGTACAATTGGACCATAGTAAGCTATGATTTCTACTTACTGTCAAAATGAATAATGAACCAAGTTCATATATGTAGATACCTCGCATTCATCTGAAAAGTGTCCTAAGACATAAGATAACTCTAATGTGAAATCTAATGATGAGTACAGGAGTTCATTTCAATTCTTTCCTCCAGAAGCTATGGAAGAGAACAAATAGTCCAAAGGTCACATGATCTGATTGCTAAGGTAAATATGTAGAGAACAAAAAGAATCAGACAAATGTTCCTCTCACAACACAGTAGCGTACCAAACCGATAATTTAGGGAATTCTAAAGTACGGGAAGAGAAGGACCAAAGGTGAGAAGTAGAGACAAGAAGGAGATGAGAAGTCTGCCATGTAGGAAGTGATTCAAAACTCATCAATGTTTGTGGTTAAGAACTTCACTATTTTATGAAATAAGAAAATTACAACAACCTCAAATGTCTAAGTTCCCCAAGCTAGTTACATAAGCTAGTTTCTCTTCTGTCTATTATTTTCATAGAGATGAAGATATTTTTTTCCATTATCTCAACAGAATGACCCCAACTTCAATCAAGGTGCCTTCATTGGGAGTCGAAATTGAGACCTCAACACATTGACATAAACAATTTTTTCTGTCAAAATTCTATGGCACATGCAATTGCCTCTTGTCATCACTATTTTCTAGCAGATTAACTAAAATCACTTCGCGATTTCTTATAAATTTCTGAATTTCTGGCTTATAAGAGTTCGAATCGAAACATAAAGAAAGCATATTTTGTTGTCTTTACATAATCTATATAAATCACCTATAGAGATTTTTTTGTGAACACATAAATACCTAAAAGTATGAGCAGTCACGGTGTCTCCCTGAGCTATTAGATTATAAGCAAGCCACAAATCATCGGCTTCTTCCGGAACCATCTGAATGAAACCCACAACACGTTCAATTAATACGGAGATAGAAAGAAAGAAAGAAGAGAACTTTATTGATTTCTCTTAATGTACCTTGACGCTGCCTGGGCCGTTAGGGTCTATTCGCCTCTGAAAGATCTTCATCGTTGAATAATGGTTGAAAGAAGTATGGAAAACCTAAATTTGTCGCCGCTACGAAGATGACGAATACGCTTTCCTTGCCTGCTTATCTATATTATGAACAGACTGAAGCAGAGAAGTTGAATGATCAAACTTTCCGGAGATGCTTGTTAGGCACACCGCCCTTATTTCTCCTCCTAATCACGGCCGGAATTGGAAGTCTCTTTCTTCTTCTTTTTTCAATGAATATTCTATAATAAAAAACAAAAGTTTATAATGAAAATATTTAAGGTCAAATTTATTTGGTGTGTATATTTGTATATAAACATCATAATCCTAATCCTAATTTTAATATATATAATATATTTTATTTAAATAACTTTTATTTAAATAACTGCTAAATAATATTATTAAAATATTTAAATTTAATTAAAGTAATGATAGGGGGAGCGAAAGTTTTACAACGAATGTGTAGACAAAGTGATGTGGAAGGGTGATTAGGTATGATGACTAAGCATAATTTCAATTGTTTATTTATCACTTATATTCATTAATAATTTCTCTTTCCTCTCTTTGTTAATAATTTATTTTAAATATTAATAGGGACAATAATAAATTAAATAAAAAATAACAAAATATATATTATATTTGATAAATATATACAAGAGAATAAAAAATTAAATATAAACAATTTAATTTTTTTAAATTAATTATTTTTCCATTCTCTCTTTAATTTTCATTTTTATATTTTCATATTTTTATAAAATGTATTATAAATTAATTCAATCATTTAATTCAAAATGTTATATATTATCTCCTTCTATATTATCGTGTTTTTTTTATTTATATTAAATATTAATAATTGATTGTTAGAGTTATATTTATTTTAAATATTAATATGTATGATTTGAGTTATGACAAATTCTTATTTTCACTATTTTAACTCAATTTAAAAATAAATAAAATAAATAAATTATTAACGTAAATATATATATATATATATAAAAGAATTTCAAACGTTTATTTATATCGGTCTTATTCATTAATAATTTCTTTCTCTTCTCTTTATTAATAATTTTTTTTATCTCTCTTCTCTTTATTAATAATTTATTTTTTTATCTCTTCAATCTTCATTAATAATTTAGGAAAAAAGTTCATTTAGACGTATGTACTTGTATAACTAGCTCATTTAAACGTATGTACTAATAAAAGATCATTTAAACATATGTACTATCAAAAATTGGTTCATTTAGCCTCTTTTAGTAACCATGGTTAACTTTTATTTTTAAATTTATATATTTATTAATTAAATATTAATATATTTTTTCTCTCCTACTTTTTCATTAATTAAATCAGATAATTTATTTTTTATTTTTTTAAATTTTAATATTAATTTCGCTTTTATATGTAATCTTCCTTTTTATATTAGTTTTTATTTCTCATATTTCTTAAATTCTTATTTTTTTAAAAAATTTAACAACTTATTTATTAATTAAAGCAGGTAATTTATTTTATTTATTATTTTATTATTAATTTCTTTTATATGTCATCTTTCTTTTTTTTATTAGTTTTTATTTCTCATATTTCTTAAATTCTTATTTTTTTTAAAAAATTAAAAACTTATTTATGAATTTTATGTTTTACTGTAATATTTAATTTAGTATAAACAAAATAAAATTAATAATTTTTTATTTAATTTTTATTCACGACTTATAATAGTAAGGTGCATTGTTTTGTCTAATATTTGATTATTACTCTTTTGGTGTTTGATGAATGAGTTTTTATTATTATTCAATTTTTAATTTTTAATTAATTTATTTTTGTGTGGAAGAATTTTTATTGTTGAAAAGATTTTAATTGTTATATTCAATCATCAATCATTGAGACCAAATAATTTTAAAATAATTAATAATAAATGTGAATATAAGAAAAAAATATAAAAAAGAAGAAAAAATATAAAGTTAAAATAATTAATGATGAATGCTCATATAAATTAAATAAAATTAAAATAATCAATAATAAATACTCATATAAAAATAATAAAAAATTATAAAAAATATAAAATATAGAGGGTTTATTTATTAGTAATAAATGAAAATGAATGAGAGAGAAAATATATTAATATTTAATTATTAAATATATAAATTAAAAATAAAAATTAATCATGGTTTACTAAAAGAGGCTAAATGAGCCAATTTTTGATAGTACGTACGTTTAGATTTAGATGAGTTTTTATTAGTACATACGTCTAAGTGAGCTAGTTGTACAAGTACATACGTCTAAGTGAGCTTTTTTCCAATAATTTATTTATATTAGTAATTTGTAAATGTATGTTTATATATTTTATTATTTAACTTATTTATTTAAAAACAAAGTAAAATAATAATAGGAACAATAATAAATTAAATAAATAAATAACAAAATATATATTTTCAAATATATATTATATTTGATAAATATATATTTAAGAGAATAATAAAATAAATATGAAAATTCTTAATTTTTTTAATTAATTATTTGCGTTAATAATTTATTATCTCTGTTAATATTTAAAATAAATTATTAATAAAGATTAAATAGATAAAAATAAATTATTAATAAAGAAAAGAAAGAAAAATTATTAATGAAGTGAGATAAATAAACATTTAAAACTATGATTAGTCATCATCTAGCCTAATCATCATTCCACATCACTTCCACGGTAAAATGATTAATATTTATTATGTATTTTATTTTATTATAATGCTTATGTATTTTATTGTGATGTAATCTATTTTATTTCATGTTTCGTTTATGTATTTTATTTTATTTTAATTTATAATAGTTATTTAAATTATTTGATTTATTGTATTTAATTTGAACTATATATATTATATTTATAGAGAGGGTAAGTTAATTAATGGGTTAATTAATATAAGAAATGATTAGGTGAGGGAATTTGGTGCTTGGCATAATCTTATTAGCTGAAAAAATCAAATAATTTCTCTCTTTTCTCTCTTTCCTTTCACTTTTATATTTTCCAATCAATGAAGATGATGACAAGTCATTCTTTCACCAAATTCCCTCTCTCTATCACTCATCAATTAATATTGTAGAGGGAAGGTGGGTAATTTGGGAATGAGAATGAAAATGTGGGTAGTTTGGGAAAATTTGTTTGAAATGTGGGTAGGACAGGAAAGAGATCCACATTTACAGTAAAACTTTCGCTACCCTATCATTACTCTTTTAATTATTATTATTACTTGATTTGATTAAATATTTATTTAATAATTATTTTATATAAAATATTAAAAAAATATAATTTTATTAAAAATTAAACAAATTAAATCATTGTTTAAAATATTTATACAAAATTATGATAGAATTTAAAAAATAAAAAGTGAGGAGATATTTTCGGGAAATTTGATCAAATAACCTCAAAGATGAGGTTATTTGATCTGATGGTAATTTATTAATTTTATTGCGCTCGTGGTAATTTTATTTTTTTTGGACGATTTTGTCCTTGTCGCGAAACGCTAAGTGACTTAGCGTTTCGCTAAGTGGATTAGGTTTAGTATAAATACTCTAATTTTTCATTTCTTTCATTTTCTTTCTCTCTCTTCTTTTGTTCTCTCTTTCACGGCGGCGACAGCGGCGACGGCGGCAACAGCGGCGACGAAGGCGACGGTGCTTATGCAGATACAGATTTGATTCATATTCAAACCTGGGTATTTAGGCGACGGTGCTTCTTTTCTTCATTTTTTCAAACCCTAACTTTAAACCTATTGTTATATAAAATAACATGTTCTTATTTGGTTCATATTGGTTTATATTTGGTATTTGATTCATATTGGTTCATATTTGTGGTTCATATTAGTTCATATACGTCGATGATAATATTTGCAGATAATCTCGGATCATATGAGTTCCGTTTCAGGGAAGTTTCTCCAAGAACTTACCGTTTCGCTAAGTGCTTACCGTTTCGCTAAGTGCTTGCCGTTTCGCTAAGTGCTTATCGTTTCGCTAAGTGCTTACCGTTTCGCTAAGTGCTTACCGTTTCGCTAAGGACTTTTCGTTTGGTGAATTGTGATACACTATTTGATATTCAATTATGTTAAAACTACATACATAAACATGAGTTGTCTTAGCTCAGTTGGTAGAGTGCGTTTCTTTTAAGTATGTGGTCGTGGGTTCGATTCCCACAGACGTTGTTTTTATGTTTTTTTTTTTTTTACTTTTGCATAAATCAAATTCTCATTTGTAGAGAAATGGTTATGTTTATCCAAGGACTTATCGTTTCTCTAAGTGCTCAGCATTTCGCTAAGGTGAGACTGAGCTCAGGATTCCTAAAGGCTCCAGTTAAAGCCATAAACCCTTTGATGGTTGCAAAAGCCTCAGGTGGAAAGTTTACATGTTATGTATCATGTATGTATGTAATGTAAGAAAATAAGAATAGAATTGAAATTTGTTTGTTTGATTGATTGTAGTTTCGAGAGGAATTGGAAAGATCTGAACGTGATTGGGTTTGGGTTGATCGGATGGTTAGCACCTTCCAGTATTCCGGCGATCAACGACAACAGTTTGACCGGACTCTTCTTTTCCAGCATTGGGACTGAGCTTGCTCACTTCCCAACTGGCCCTGCTCTCACTTGGCACATGAGATTGTTCTTGGCATTGACTTTTGGACAAATTGGATTCAAGAGTAGGACCGAAGATTACTTCAATAAAATAAATTAATTCTAATTAAGAAAATAATAATATGTAAAAAGTGAACTACTTTCTTTGGATATTTGTTAATGAATGTTTAATTTGCTTTTGTTTCATTTCTTTCAATACTATTTCATTTATGCAAAAGTAAAAAAAACAAACATAAAAACACCGTCTGTGGGAATCGAACCCACGACCACATACTTAAAAGAAACACACTCTACCAACTGAGCTAAGACAACTCATGTTTATGTATGTAGTTTTAACATAATTGAATATCAAATAGTGTATCACAATTCACCAAACGAAAAGTCCTTAGCGAAACGGTAAGCACTTAGCGAAACGATAAGCACTTAGCGAAACGGTAAGCACTTAGCGAAACGGCAAGCACTTAGCGAAACGGCAAGCACTTAGCGAAACGGTAAGTTCTTGGAGAAACTTCCCTGAAACGGAACCCATATAATCCGAGATTATCTGCAAATATTATCATCGACGTATATGAACCAATATGAACCACAAATATGAACCAATATGAATCAAATACAAAATATAAACCAATATGAACCAAATAAGTACATGTTATTTTATATAACAATAGGTTTAAGGTTAGGGTTTGAAAAAATGAAGAAAAGAAGCATCGTCGCCTAAACACCGCACCGTCGCCTAAATACCCAGGTTTGAATATGAATCAAATCTGTATCTGCATAAGCACCGTCGCCTTCGTCGCCGCCGTCGCCGTGAAAGAGAGAACAAAAGAAGAGAGAGAAAGAAAATGAAAGAAATGAAAAATTAGAGTATTTATACTAAACCTAATCCACTTAGCGAAACGCTAAGTCACTTAGCGTTTCGCGACAAGGGCAAAATCGTCCAAAAAAAACAAAATCACCACGAGCGCAATAAAATTAATAAATTACTCTAAGATCAAATAACCTCATCTTTGAGGTTATTTGATCAAATTCCCCGATATTTTCTCACCCAATCAAATTATATCACATCACCCATTGTAATTATATTTGTATATATTATATATATACAAATTAAAACTAATAATCATATTAAAATATTTTATTGTTTAAAAATAAAATCATTCACTTAAAATAATAAATATATATTTGATACATAATACTATTTATATATTTTATATATGTACAAGCTGTGAGGATTATAAGTTATATGGAGGTATTATAATGTATAAATTATATATTTTTGGTTATAAATATAAAAGATTTATAACTTATATATATTATAATTTTGTGTTAAGTTGGTGGTATAAGAAAAAGTAATAAAAAGAATAAAAAACTATTTTATCTTTATATTTATATAAATTATTTTAATTATTATTTTAATATTAATTTTATTTTAATTTTGAGTCATGATGAAACTTTAGATCAGGAATTAGGTTTATGGTGTGAATCATTATTTTTAGAATATATGAGAATATATAATTGTGATAATATCATTATTATATTAAAATAATATATTTGTAAGATATTATTATAATATAATAAATTGTGATAATATTAATATTATATTATATTATTAGTTTTCTTATAAATTCAATCTAATGTCTATATAATAGATATAATTTATATAATTCTAATTAGGGTTTGTGCAAAAAAATCATAAAATCAATAACTCAACCGAACCGATAGCTTACCGGTTCCATTTTACCGGTTTATTGGTTAACCGGTTCTAACAGTTCCGGTTAACCGATTTTTTACTAGTTATAATGGTTCCAGTTAACCGGGTTTTTAACGATTCGGTATTCAGTTGAATTTTTTTTTAATGATTTAACCGGTAATAATTTAATTATATATATTTATATTAGTTATTTTTGTAAATATTACCTATATTATAAATAATATTTAATAATATATATATATATATATATTAGTTTTTCTTTTAATTTTAATTTTAAATTATAATTTATATAGAATTGTTTAAAAAAAATCTAATTTATATGGTTTTTAGTTTAAAAATAGATATTTTTGAAATATATTATATTGTTAGAATAATATAATATATTATAAAATATTTCTAAATATATCTATAAAATATTATTATATAATATATTATAATAGAGATAAAAAAGGAGAATAGCATATAAAAGTACGCTGCAAACAAGAATTTTGAAAAAAATAATTTGGTTCATGGTTAAACTGATTAATCAATGATTCCAAAACTGGTAAAATCGACATCAATATTAGTCGGTTAACCGATTTGTAAAATAAGAGGTAAAACCAGACTTAACCAGAACCAGTTAACCTACCGATTGAACACCCCTAATTCTAATACATCATTCAATTATAATACAACTTCTCTTTTTATTCTTACATGGTATTAGAACCAAAGTTTTGAAATTGAGATATAAAATCTAGGCTGTATTTGATAAAATTGAAAATTAAGATCTGTACATTAAATACTGAATTTTAAGTACTTGATGACTTAAATATTAAGAGATAAAAAATTAAATTAACAAACAGTAACATCTAAAATTTTATGTATTTAATATTTCAGTTAATTTAATAAGATCTAAAATTAATATATGAATAAATACATCTAGACTATTATACCTTTAATTGGTAAAGGTATTAGTTAATAAACTTAATATATTGAAGTGTATAATTTAATATATTAAATAAATTAAATTGGTTATATATATATATATATATATATATATATATATATATATATATATATATATATATATATATATATATATATATATATATATATAAAAGGAAGTTTGTTTATGAGAAAAAATTGGAAAATTAAACGACTTTTTATATATATATATATATTATTTCTTATTTTATAATTAGTTTAGATATAATTCCATTTTTGTTTGATAATGTTTGAAAATAATCTTTTTATTGGGATTCAACCTCTTCGCTGGTTTGATTTTATGCAACACACGAACATCTCGTCACTTATGTAATTCTAATATATCATCATAATACAATTTCTTCTCATATTCTGACAAAGATGTAAATTATTAATTGCGAACTTCAAATGTGAGTTGAGAAAAGTACCTTCATTTCTTACTACAATACAAAATATACTACATGTCCAAATAAATGGGTAAACAAAATACTAATTGGAAAGGCTTGAACTCAAGATACCAAAAGAACCGAAAAAGTACTTTGAATGCAAACTTTGTTAGATTAATTTATAATTAATTCAATAATTATCGGGCCTTTAATGCAATATTTATAGTGTTGGGATATTATGTAATAAACTTAAACTAAAGTGATCAAATACGGTATTAAGAAGGTTTATGGGGTACGTAGGTTATGTAATAAATGCGTAGAGACCAAAATGTTATTTAAATATCTATGAGGAGCTGATTTATAAATAACTGAAATCTAAAAAAGATGGTTATGGTCCACAATTTACACAATGCTACACTAGATTAGGCCCATTGGACTTAATACTTGTCGATTGGTATTAGTAGGGTTACGCATTTAGTAGGTTAAACATCTCTCTTGTCTCCAAATCGATAGAGAGAATTCATAAAGTGAGAAATCCCAAAGTGAAGTTAAGGGCTGTGTTAGATTGGAAGATCCATCCACCGAAATTCATTCCAAGGACAATCAAGAACAATGGAAAAAAATGTGTGTTCTGCTTCTAGTAATTGAATTGATTTATCATCTTAAATCCCTTGTTTATCATTTAATGACTATTTAAAGTTTATATAAAGTATTATTATATTTGATTTATAAAATCTAACAATTGGTATAAGATTGTTAGTTAATGAATATATCTACATCTAAATATGTATATTTGTTGGTCGGTGGATTGATTTCATGGAAAAGTGTCAAATAGACACTTGTTGCGTCATCCATATGGAGGTAGAGTTCGTTGCATGTTACGAGGCATCAAATCACGGAGTATGGTTGCAAAATTTCTTCACTGGTCTGCGCGTTATAAATGGTATTGAACGAGCACTAAAGTTATACTGTGATATTAAATCAAATCAGCAGTTATGTATTCCAATAACAACAGAAGCTCGTACAAGTCAAATCATATTGACATTAAGTTTCTAGTTGTGAAAGAGATAATTCAAGATGGTCAACTTTCAATAGAGCACATAGGTACAAACTCCATGTTAGCAGATCCACTAACTAAGGCATTAACACCTAAAGCGTTTTATGAGCACATTGTTCACATGGGTGGTATGTTATTCAATAATATATCAGTTTAGTGGGAGTTTATATTTATTTTATTTTATACTTATTGTTTGTTCTAGACGTATGGTTTTACGTGTTTCAGTCAATAAAGTTTTGGATATTTTACTGATCAAATTTATCCATTTTAAAGTATCCATTTTATTCTTTCAATTAATTTTTTTAATCTCTTAAAGAGGACCGGTTGGAAATAGACATGTGGTGATCACATTCATGTATTTTTATGCTATACATCCATAATTGATTTATGCCATTTAGTTAGGTTGGTAATGTGACCATGGAAGGTTATGTTACAATGATGCTAACGAAAGCCTCTATGATCCTTTATTAATATAGTTAGTGGACCAGATTGTAAGGGATACCCTAAAATTTATAATAACCATTCAAGCTAGCAATAAGGTTACACTATTGTGGATTTGCATATTCGGCCCAATGAGAGATTGTTGGATTAATTTATAATTAATTCAATAATTATCGGGCCTTTAATGAAATATTTATAGTGTTGGACTATTATGTAATAAATCTAAACTAAAGTGATCAAATACGATATGAATGAGGTTTATGGGGGTACGTAAGTTATGGAATAAATGCGTATAGACCAAAGGATTATTTAAATATCTATGATGGGCTGATTTATAAATAACTGAAATCTAAAAAAGATGGTTATGGTCCCTAATCTACACAACGCTACACTAGATCAAACTCATTGAACTTAATACATGTCGATTGGTATTAGTAGGGTTACAACATTTAGTAGGTTATACATCTCTCTTGTCTCCCCATCGATAGATAGGATTCACAAAGTGAGAAATCCCAAAGTGAAGTTAAGTGTTGTGCTAGATTGGAAGATCCATCAACTGAAATTCATCCCAATGACAATCAAGAACAATGAAAGCTAAAGGTATGTTCCACTTCTATTAATTGAATTGATCTATCATCTCAAATCCATTGTTTATCATTTGATGGATATTTAAAGTTTATATAAAGTATTATTAGATTTGGTTTATAAAATCTAACAAGCTTTGCATCAATTTGATCCTTATGAGCTCTTAAATTGTTGTTGAAGCACATAGTCTTTCTTCATATCTTCAAGGACAATGTCATTTGTGCTTAACCCAAATCAAACCAATCCAAACAGTTTCAACAAAGTAAAGTATTTCATATATCAGTTATAAAATTGTAGGAAAAACCTTCGTTGCGATAAAACCAAGCATGTTCGGAAACTTAAATTTTTTTAGTATCTCTTTATATGTGGATATAAAGAGATCATGTTTGGAAACCAAACATAGTGAGACACATATTTAGACGTTTTCTATCTAGATCTAGTTTCCTAAACTTCAATATAGTTTCATATTCAAAGCTCATCAATGAGACATGAAACTTACAACTAACGAAGACATTCATTTAATTATTTAGCTTGTTTCCAACATTTCCATACAACCGATATTGTCCTTCCTGAAGAACATTCAACCTACTTATTAGTGTAATATCCGCAATCCTACAAAGCTTAGTTTGATTAGGTTGAAGATGAAGATGTTCAACCACCACCGCCTCTTCATCGTTCGTTTTAGGATTGATCTTGAGATTTATTCATCTTAGATTTGCACATTAGACTTAGGTTGAAGAAGAAGACACGAATAATGGTTGAAGAGAGATAAAATGAAAGATGGAAAATGAGAGGGTTTATTGAGAAAATGAATTTTTATAAGGTTAAATATGGAAAGTAAAAATTAGTAAGATTTATACCTACTCCCTATCAGTTATAATTTAATGCAGCATTTGAGGTATAATTTATACTTACTTAAACTGTTAGATAAAATTAGACCGGTTCACAGAACTTAACACATATAAACCTTCCATGCAGGAACAAGGAACCAGACCGATCAAACAAATGAACCGGTTAAGAAGATTAACCGGTCAAGTTATTAAACCGACCAGGAACATTCGGAACATGACCGCACAAAGAAAGGATCAGCCAAAGCTAAAAACCGGAAACACCAGACAACCGATCAGCTAGAAGGCAAAGGAATAACCGGAAGCTGTCCGGTTAAAACCAATCACACCGGAAACAATCCGGTGAAAAGTCAAATGACCGACCAGCACAAGAAGATACTTCGGGTATCTATTGAGAATGATACCAGAGGAACAGACTGAACATTTCCATATTCATACAAGTCTGAGGACAGTCTGCAGGCTGCAGAAAACCGTCCTACAGGATCTTTCCACTTCAGGATAAATCAGAAAGGCAATCTTCCAAGTACAGACAACTGTCTAACCAACAGTTACCACATTGAGTAAATGACAAACCTAGCAGGTTTGTCTTACACACTGGAAGAACAGACTGCCAAGTCTGTAAAGTTGACCGGTAGGTCTGAACATTTGACTGCCAGGTCTGTATCACTGAACCTCTGCTCAGCCAATCAAATTCAAGGAAGTGAAATATGACCGTTGGCATATTTCACCTATAAAAGGAGCAGCTGAAGAAGAGTAAACCTGGGACAAAAAACGGGACACAGGGAACATAGTGAACAAGCAATCTACAAGTGATAAGAGTATTCTCTCTAGAAAAAGCCTAAGTGCTAAAGTTGAAGTGTGTATTTTACAATTTCGGTGTAAATTGTAAGGGTGTTATCGAGCAGAAAATAAGTCTCGATCGGATTGTATTTGTATTCCTTAGTGAATATCCTTCTCGCGGTTTCGAGAGGAAGGGATGCCGTAGGAGTTTTATCTCCGAACATCCATAAAAATCTGTCTTGTTATTTACTTTCTGCTGGTTCTACATTGTAATCGACCTATACTAACCTACCTTCACCGTCCTAACCGACTCTACACTATCCAAACCGAATCACCAGGTTACAAAAACCGACCCATCAATTTTCAAACCTATATCATCCAAAACCGGTTCTACCTATCTCGTGAGTGTGCTGCTTCAACCTGAAACAAACCTCTTCCGCGCTTGAACCTGGTTCAAGGGTTTGTGACAGTTTGTGTAGTATTGAAACCCCGGTGTTAATCTCTAACCGGATTAATCACCACCCTTTGAGTGAGACCCGCTAACCGGCCCAACCCCGGTCCTCCAGCCGCGACCTAGATCCTAACAATTGGTATCAGAGCAGTTAGTTTCAATACTCAAGCAAGCATGTCTTTCGATAGGCCACCAATGCTAGAAGGTGATGACTTTGCCAACTGGAAGGCACGCATGCACCTACACCTAATCACCTTGGATGATGAGATGAAGTTCATTCTGGCCGAAGGACCGATAATCATTGATAAGGACAGAAATGAATGGACAGCTGAAGATAGGTGAAGAAATAACCTGGATAACCATGCTAGAAACCAGATCTCCAACAGTGTGGACAGAAACACATACTGCAAGATCAGAGACTGCAAAACCGCAAAGGAAACATGGGACACGGTTATTCAAATTCATGAGGGAAATGAAAGAACAAAGGAAAATAAGGTAATGGTAGCTACTTAGAAGTTTGAAAGCATCAAGATGAAACCGGGAGAAACAATGAGGGAGTACAGTGACCGGTTCACTGGTGTGTTAGATGAGCTAGCAACTCTTGGTAAAATGTATGATAACAAGGAGGTCATCATGAAAGCACTAAGATCTCTTCCAAGTACATGGGATATAAAAACAATGGTAATGAGGGAATCAAACTGCCTAAGTTAGATGAAGCTACATGATGTATTCGAAGATCTTAAGGCGTATGAGTTCGAAATGAGATCTAGGACTGAAGAAGAGGTTTCGGCCTCAACCTCAACCAGAGCACTGATCACATCCACAGAACCGGCTGCACATGCACCTGCACCTGCACCAATCAGAACCGCCGAACAGTTCATAGAGGATGCCATGGCAATGCTTGCACAGAAGTTTGGGAGGTTCATGAAAAGAAGCCAACCAACAAACTACAACTATGGTGATAAATCCAATGTAAGGTGCTATAACTGTAACTGTTTGGGACATTTCAAGTGGGAATGCAGAAAACCGAGGAGGGATGACCGGAAACCGGACAACCACAATAACCGAAACAACTATCAACAAACCGGTGAAGGAAGTGAGGTTCAGAAAGCACTGATAGCCGATGATGGAGGAAGCTTAAGGGCTCACAGTGACAGTGATGATGAACTCACATGCCTTATGGCAAATGAGGAACAGGTATTTGACTCTCCTTGTGAAGAATTTACTAAAGATGAGTTATATAATGCACTAAATAATATGGTAGAAGAGTATAAGAACCTACTAGCCATGTTACCTAAGCAACTCAACTTTAGAACCGACCTTATAGTACCCATTCTGATAGAACCGGAAATACCCGTTATAACCGAACTAGAGATCATAGAACCTGATGAAACCCCTACCTTAGAAACCGAGTTAGAATCTGAACCACCACTCAAAACCGAACAGTCTAGTGAACCAGTTCGAGAGCTAACCGAAGAGGAAAATATCCGACTCCAGTATAAAATGGCCACATATAAGAGATCTAGTGACATGGTAAAGAAAATGTGTAGTCACTACAGACATCCTTTTTGCATGTTCGGCTTAGGATACAAAAAGGATAGATCCAAAGACCAAAAACCCGTAGAGAAAGTAAGATTTACAAAGAGTAACCTTCCTCTTATAAGATTCATTAGAAGCTCCCTAACCGCTGAAGAGGAATTGACCGCATACTATACGGTAGAAAACTAAACTATGTTGGTCTAACCGACTCTGAGAAGTGGCTTGACCTTGAGAAAAGAAAAGTCGACCTGCTCAAAAATAGGAAAGCCAATCCTCAACCGCCTAGGACAAACCAAAGATCACCCTCATTTAAAACCTTCGTAGAAAAACCGAGATATCCAAAACCTAGTGCCAAAAGGACGGTCAAGACCTTATCAAAGAAAGCTGTCCGGTTTGTCAAGGTCTGGATGCCCAAGGGACTAACCGCATGTGGACCCAAGTGAATGTGGGTACCAAACAGTTGTAAATATGTACATTTTGCAGGATTTAAAGAGACGACTAGGAAACTCTGAATGGTACTTGGATAGTGGTTGCTCCAGGCATATGACCGGGAACAACAACCTTCTAACCGACATCAGAATAGAAACCGGTGCATAAATCACTTTCGGTGACAACTCAAAAGGTAGAACTGTGGGCAAGGGTAAGATTGTTCATGGTAACCTAACAATTGATAATGTACTTTTAGTAGAAAACCTACGTTTCAACTTGCTAAGCATTAGTCAAATGTGTGATGCCGGATACACGGTAGAATTTCTTAAACATGCATGTTTAGTTAAGAACTCTCAAGGTATTATACTACTAACTGGAAATAGGCTAGAAAATATTTACAAGGTAGACTGGAAAACTAAGGTAGAATATCCTGTATGCATGATAGCTAAGACTGATCAAACCTGGCTATGGCATAAGAGATTAAACCATCTGAACATGAAAACCTTAAACTACATTCGCGGTAAAAAGCTAGTTGAAGGTATTCCTGACATAATATTTAACAAGGATAAGGTTTGCTCAGCATGTCAAATGGGTAAACAAACTAGGTCAACTTTTAAAAGTAAAGGAAATATCCAATCTAGCCGATGCTTAGATCTTCTTCACATGGATTTATTTGGACCGATTCAGGTCATTAGCCTAAGGGGTATGCTTTACACCATGGTAGTTATTGATGATTATTCTAGGTACACATGGGTAATATTCTTACCATCAAAACGTGAAACCGCATCAAACTTGATCACACTACTTAAACGTCTACAAAATGAAAAATTAACTCGCATTAATAGCATTAGAAGTGATCGAGGTACCGAATTCACCAATAGTACTTTAACCGAATTTCTTGATGAATCCGGTATTAGACACGAGTTGTCTAGTGCTAGGACTCCTCAACAAAATGGTCTGACCGAGAGAAGAAACCAGACTCTCAAGGAAGCCGCACGGTCCATGATAGTCGATTCGGGCATTGCTTAGAAATTCTGGGCTGAGGCTATCAACACTACATGTTATACACAAAACCGGTCTCTGATTAACAAGTTTCATAACAAAACACCGTATGAGGTTTATTTTAATAGGGTTCCCAACCTTAAGTACCTTAAGATTTTCGGGTGTAAATGCTATATCCATATAAATGGTAAAACCTATCTTTCTGCTTTTGATGCAAAAACCGATACTGGAATTATGCTAGGTTACTCAGCAGTGAGTAAAACATATAGAGTGTATAACAATAGAACTTTAACTATGTAGGAATCACTTCATGTTGTTTTCGATGAATCGGTTGAAAGTAATACTGCATCATGCTTTGATCTACACAACAGATTGGAAAATAACAATATCCATTCTGATAGTGAAGATGAAATTCCGGTTTTCAGGCGATTTGTCCATGACTAGATGGGTAACGTTGAAACCCAGCCGGATCAAGCTGTCCCACGATAGGAAGCTGACACTTCGGTCCAAACCGAGGAAATCGGTCGGTCTGACAATCCTGTTCAGCCTACCGATATGTCTAGCCTTGATCAAGAAAACGGTAATTTGTTAGACATCCCTGACCGAATTTAAAAAGGAACACTAAACACCCTCCTAAGCAAATTATAGGTGACCCTTTAGAACCTGTTCGAACTAGGCGTCAAATTCTGGAGGAATACTTTAATTCCGCCTTTATATCCCAGATTGAGCCGAAAAGAATAGATGATGCATTGTCAGATCCGGATTGGATCTTGGGAATGCAAGAAGAATTAAACCAGTTCGAGAGTAATAAAGTCTGGTACCTAGTCCCTAGACCGAAAGATCAACCGGTTATAGGAACAAGATGGGTATTTAGAAATAAACTCAATGAAGACGGTTTGGTCACGAGGAACAAAGCCAGATTAGTGGCACAAGGTTACAAACAGGAAGAAGGCATTGATTTTGAAGAATCATTTGCCCCTGTAGCTAGGATTGAAGCTATTAGGATTTTTCTAGCCTTTGCTGCATTCAAAAACTTTAAGGTTTTCCAAATGGATGTTAAAAGTGTATTTTTGAATGGTGACCTACGTGAAGAGGTGTATGTTGAACAACCACCCGGTTTCAAAAGTGCTGAATTTTCAAACCATGTATACCGGCTAAATAAAGCTTTATACGGTCTAAAGCAAGCACCTAGAGCCTAGTATGACACACTAACCGCATTTTTGTTAAAACATGATTTCACCATCGGTTCGATGGATAAAAGACTATTTAAGTTTGAAAAGAAGGAACATATCCTACTTGTTCAAATCTATGTAGATGATATCATCTTCGGTTCAACCGATCCTAAGCTATGTGATAAATTTTCAACCCTGATGACTAACAAGTTTGAAATGAGTATGATGGGAGAATTAAGTTTCTTCCTAGGTCTTCAGGTTAAACAACTCGAAGAAGGAACGTTCATAAGCCAACCTAAGTACACCAAGGAGCTTCTAAAGAAATTTGGGATGGACACATGTTCCTCAGCAGCTACTCCAATGAGCTCATCGGTTAAATTGGACAAGGATGATGAAGGTCAATCGGTGGATCAAATCGCTTACCGGGGCATCATCGGTTCTCTTCAATACTTGACAACAAGTAGACCGGATATTCTATTTGCAGTCGGTGTGTGTGGAAGATTCCAAGCAAATCCAAAACAATCCCACTACACAGCCGCAAAGCGAATATTGAAATACCTAAAGGGAACACCTGACGTCGGCCTGTGGTATCCAAAGGATTCATCCTTTAACCTAACGAACTATTCAGATGCAGACTATGCAGGGTGCAAGATCGATAGAAAAAACACCAGCTGAACATGTCAATTCCTAGGTGACCGACTTGTTTCGTGGCATAGCAATAAACAGACATCGGTGGCCACATCCACCGCAGAATCTGAATACCTGGCGGCCGGAAGCTGTTGCTCACAACTCCTTTGGATCCAACAACAACTGACGGACTTCGGTGTCATAGCCGAAGAGTCTCCGATCTTCTATGACAACACAAGTGCCATAGCAATCACCTACAATCCGGTTCTACACTCCAGAACCAAGCACATTGACATAAGACACCACTTCATTCGGGAACATGTCATGCTGAAGCATATCCGGCTGGAATACGTACCAACTGATCAACAAGTAGCCGATATCTTCACCAAGCCTCTACAGGAAGCTAAGTTCTCTCAATTCAGACTTATTCTCGGTTTAACCGACATTAGTCAGATCCTCCCTAAGGATGCTTAAAAGGGAAATCGGTTCGGACAGACAAAACCGGTAGTTCCTCCTAAACTGTTGGACTTCAAATTTTCAAGGCATCTATGGAAGAACTGCCTGGTCTATCAGACAGAGTAAACCGACCGGTTATTTAGTGCATGCACCAAATAAGCGCATCGGGATGAACAAATGATAACTGACCGGTTCGGAAATAAGTTATCTTAGATTATTTGAACTTCAAACAAAATTGGAATAATTATCTGTGTCTAGGCTTATCTGTTCTGAAATATTTCCTGTTCAAAGTAAAATGGTCGCACCTAAAAAGACGTGAAGATCTGATATCTTTCATGGTCCAGGTCTATGACCAACATCCTAGGCTCTAGACATGCTTATTTCATGCAAAATTCTTTACCCTATGGATAATAGATATTATAATCTGTGATACCTGGATAATAGACTTCTCTCTCCACTAGTATATAAGATGAACAAACCTTAAACAAAACAATCACAAGTTGTATAACCCTTCCTCTCACTAAGACAAAATGTCTCAGTTCCCAAACATCCTTCAAGTGGATTTCAACTCCGCTCAAAGTACTGAGCATTATGAGATCTTCAAGATGATCAAATCATTTGAAGACACCGGCCTTCAACACTTTCTAGATGACAAACATGTCATCTATTCTGAGTCTGTCCTGGAGTTCTTTTATAATGCCAGGATCTTTCGCGGTACTCCTCACTTTGACACCCACATCCAATCAAAGGTAGGAGGTATCGTCTTTGACTTTACCGAGAATGACTTTGCAGATGCTTTAATCTGCCAAAGTAGGGGCTAACCGACCTTAACATACCGGCTAAACTAAAAGCCGAGATTTCCTTAGCCTTTGCCCGGTCAAGCCATCCGGTGGATGATCACGGTGCTAGATCACTATTGAAAGCTGAATACCAGCTCCTCAATGATGTAGTCGGTCGAGGCATCCTGGGAAGGGATGTGACCAACACATACTGCACCGCTGCCTTTAACATGATGGCTGCCATAACTACTGGCACACCGATCAATTGGTCGAGGGTACTGTTCGACGTCCTAGTCTGGATGATTGGTGTTCAATCAGTCGGCCTCATCCCTCAAATAAGCTGTCTGCTTCTGGAACTGGGAGTTCCAACATGCCCAGGGGAAGGGATGAATCAAGCTCAAGTGCTAACCAAGGAAATAACCGACTCCTTCTATGAGCGGTTTGAGAAGGCATGGAAGAGGAGGAACCGCCACCCCAACGGTCACACCACCTCAAGCGGATATTAAGTCACTCCTTCCTACACCCGGTCATTTTGCTGCACATACCGGGTGTATCTCTGTTCAACATCCTTATGATCATTTCGGTTTCATCTATGTTCTTTTCGGTTTAGTCTAAGTTATCTTCGGTTTCTATCGGTTACTTTTCAGTGTGTTGCTGCATGGGTCATTAATGAAAAGTAACATTTAATTAATGAGGTAACCCCCAACTACATGAGTAATCAATACCCAACTAACTTGGTTACTTTTCAACTAAATCCCACCTCGAGCTCCGCAATTAATCAAAAGTAACCCCTTCCCAATGCGTTTTGAAAACATAAATATTCTCTTCCTTAATGAGACAAAACTGACATTCAATGCTAATATTTTCCCTCCAAAACCGAATCTATATAAAGAACTATCTTCTAATCAACTCAACACATCCTAAACACAAA
Organism: Impatiens glandulifera; assembly: GCF_907164915.1. Classification (NCBI taxonomy): domain Eukaryota; kingdom Viridiplantae; phylum Streptophyta; class Magnoliopsida; order Ericales; family Balsaminaceae; genus Impatiens; species Impatiens glandulifera. The sequence goes on along the minus strand of NC_061862.1, from coordinate 114,644,150 downwards.
ATTCTCTTGAACTCTCTCTCTCTCTTAGCAAAGACATAATCATGCCTAGTCGAACCTTAGGAAACTTCTTGAGCATCGATTTCGAATCATGTATGGAACATTGGGACGGAGAAACAAAGGAGATCATGTTTGAATCTCTCATTGACACCGGTCTTCGAACCTTTCTCGAAGAATCCGGTCCCATACTTATTGAGGATGTCAAGACGTTCTTCAGAAGCGCTTGCATCAGAGGTAACTATATCGTCTCCACGGTGAGAGACCACACCTTCTGGCTAGATGAAGCCGAATTTGCCCACATGTTCAACTTGCCCACAAAAGGGTTTTTTGACTTTCCAACCCAGGTGGGAAGTGCGGCAGCCGATCATGCAATGTTCTTCTTTGGAACCGATGTTCCGGTGGAAAACCATGGGTTAAAAACCTGCCTTGCTCATCACATTCAACTCCTTCTCGAGATTGTAACCCGCTCCATCATTTGTCAATCACCGAATCAGCGTTACTCCAAGAAAACATACGACATAATGACCCATATTGTTAGCAACACGACCATCAATTGGTCAACGGTCATTTTTCAGATCCTGAAAACCATGGTGCTAACCAAGAAAGGTCTCGGTTATGCTCCTCACATCAGCCGACTTATTCTCAAATACCGCTCAGAATTTGGACCGGGCACACCGACATCTCCTTCGAACATTCTTGACATGGATGGGGTGGAAGAAAAGCTCTCTAGGGTAGTTATTACTTAAGTTATATCTTTCCATCTTATGTATGTCTAATTTTACACCGATCTACCTTTTCGGTTTCTATCCTTTAAATGTTTCTTCAATATAAAATTATTTCTGCTTAAATAACCGGGTCAACATAATAATCAGAACATCCATCTAAGCAACTGGTTAATATTGTCAAATAACCTCGTTCTTATCCAGTCAACATCAACGCATCTTCGCGATCTCCATAAGAACCGCTTAATCAAGAGTTGTAAACAACTCAGAACACTCATCTAAATAACCGGTTATATCGATAGACAAAGCACCGCAGCATCGCGGTTTACATCTTACTTCATCAAACGGTTCCAAAGGGGGATTGCGTCATCAAAGTCAAAATCAAAACTTTGGAGGGAAATTTCCCGCCCAAAGAGCTTTCGTTCAAAATTACCGCTCATTGATTTGGCGCCCGTAGTTTTCCGCTTTTTGGCTTCCCGCCCCTTGATTCGCGCCTCTTGGATTACCGCCCTTTGGTTTGCCGCCTCTTGATCTACCGCCTTTTGTTTCCCGCCCACTTATTGCCGCCTCTTTGGCTTGGAGGGAAAACTCCCGCCAAGAGTTGATGGGACGGTTGGGTTTCCAAACCGCGCCTATAAAAGGGGCCCTTGGCCATTTCATTCTTCTCTTACGCGAAACAACTTTCTCTCTCTAAGCTCTCAAACTCTCTCACCGGTTATTCTCTTGTTTTCTCAAAATCCTCTCAATCATCTAAGATGGGTCGTGCCTCGGCTTTGTTCAAACACATCATTCAGGTGGATTTCGAGGAGATCCGATAAAAGGGCTCGCCTGCGGCAAAGGAAGTTATCACCCGGATTTCTGAAGCCGGACTTGAATATTTTCTAAGCGGTCCCTTTGTTCTATACAGAGAAGCGGTTGAAGAATTCTTCAAAACCGCAACTCTCTCTGGTGACAAGATAACCACAACTGTTAGAGGTACTCAGTTCGAGTTAACCGAAGAATCGGTTGCGGAGATCCTACGTCTCCCAACAGATGACCGAAATGCTTTGATGAAACTAGATCTAACAACATTCGAGGCGGCCTGCCAGATTCTCTCTGCAGACACGGAACCAGTGAAAGTATCCAGTAAGAAATCGACTCTACGACCGGAATACATACCTCTTTGTGACATCTTCACAAAGTCGGTTCAGGCGAGAGGTGGAAACTACGACAGCCTCACCAAGGCCAAGATCGAGATGCTTGTCGGTTTGCTGGAAGATACGAAAGTCAACTGGGCGAAGGAAATTTTCCACAACCTGAAAGACATGGTGAAACCGGACTCCGCCCGGTCATGGGGATACGCCATCCCTCTTGGAAAAATCTTGCTCCACCATAACATCAACACCGGTCCCGGTGTCATTCTCCCATCAAGCAGGATAATAAAATCCAAACAATTCCTGGAAAGGAAGCAGCCGGCCCCCGGTTCTACAAGTGGCCGAAAGAAGAAATCTACCGCCAAGAAACCGGCTCCAGCAAAAGACAAGTCCGGAGACAAGGATAAGGAGAAGATAGTATTCATGGAACCGCCCACAAGAGATGAGGAAGAATCGGCTTCCACGTCTGACCGAACCGGTTCACAGAAAACCAATGAAAATCCTTCCGATAGAGAAGGACCGAATGCAGAAGAACATTCGGGTACAAGTCCTGAAAATACCGGTGCGAGCCTTGAAAACATCGATGCCGGTGCAGACGACCGTGAGGAGGAAGAGACTCCCTTTGACAGCGACCAGAAGAAGGCCGAAATCATAGTGCGCCGAATCTTGGAGGAAATCGAAAACCGAGTCCAAGCGGTTGCCGCAGTATACCGGGAGTGGCACGGGTACCGGTACGACAAATTCTTCAAGCACATGCTACCGGGCCTAACCGATGAACAAAGCTTCAGAAGGCTGAAGGAGATAGAAGAAACCATTATAAACCTCACAAACGCCGAAACTCCTAACGAAGCCATGGACCGATGCGCCATCGTGAGACCGCGTGCTCGGCTACAAAAGCTAACCGTACGCATACAAAAGCTTGCAGAAAGGTATGTGGCGGGAACACCGAAGGCCAAGTTACAACTCCTAGTGCTGGAAATGCGTGAAGTGAGGAAATGAGAACTCCTTGACGAAATCAAGCAGATTGACGCGGTGCGCGGCCAGAAAAACACACCGCATTCTCCAGCTCCTGAGACCGATGACGGTCAGAATCAAGGTGCAACACCTCCTTTGGCGGATCCGGTCATAAACGAAGCCAACTAAAGGACGGGGACTCCTCTCGCCGGGCAACTTGAAACTGATCAACCTAGGGTTTCCGAATCGGGCGTCACAGAAGAAAGGGTCAAGTCCCTTATTCAAGAGTTTGCAGACTCAACGGTTCAACCATTGGAGACGAAAGTCAAGAAAGCCATGTGCCAAACACTCTTGTTCGCCGAAAAGACGAGGGATAATCTCGTAAAGGCAGAGGAACGGATCACAATCATCGAAGAAGAATACCGGGACGACGTGGTTCTGCACAACGAGCATTATCAACAAACCGAGGACTTGGAAGAAAAGACCTCAAGGATGGCGGATGAAATGGATCGGTTTGAAAGGGAAACCGAGCAACGATTCAAAGAGGTCGATGAGGACCTAGGGCGGTCAAGAAATGAAGTCGGCTCGACACTTGATAGGGTCACAGATCTGGAAAAGAAGAATGCACGCCTTGAAGACCGCAACAACAAGCTTGAAGCCGATCTTAAGGCGCTAACCGAACAGGCGGCTGAGCTGTTAAATGCCAAGATTAATGTTGATACAGCGATTGAGGAAGCAAATGCCCGAGCGGCTAAGGAAGTCCAAAATGCGCTTGACGAAGAAACGCGGAGAGCAAAGGAGACACCGCGTCTGACCGAAGAAGAAATAGTCGAGCGCGAACGAAACACTACGGCTAAATATCCGGGACTTGCGAAGTCCGTAGCAGTTCAAGCGGCCAAAGATGCAGAGCGGTTAAATGCAAAAAAACAAGGGCTCGAGGAATATGCCAGAGCTCACAAAAAGAAAAAGGCAGCCTCTACCCCTTCGGCTCTAGTGAAACGAAAAAGGAAGGTTTCTGCAAGAAAAATGTTGGAGAGGATCACCGAGACAAATATCGATACTCCACCAAACCCACATCAAACCGATGATGAAGACGAAGAGCATCTCGAGCAGCGGTCTACAAGACAGCGAGTTCTCGATACGGTTCCAATCAGCACGGTCGGTCAACCGCGAGATCAATCGAATGAGGAAGAACCAACCAATGATATGATGGACGGCTTCAGATTTTCGGAATCAGAATAGAGGATTTACTTTCTTACTTTATGTTTCTTTCGGTTTACTTCGGTTACTTTTATATATATAAAGTTATTTTTGAAACCGGCCTATACTCGCATTTCTACATGGTTTTGATAATTTTAAATAAAATAATCAAAAAGGGAGAAATTGATAAGATAAAAGATAATAATTTTCCAAAATTTTTCTCAAAATTTTTTCCAAATTTTTCGAAAAATTCTCCCAAGTCAGTTTCAAAAATCCGGTCAAATAAAGAACCGGTCTACGTTTGCAAACTTACATGGTTTTGATAATTTTAAATAAAATAATCAAAAAGGGAGAAATTGTTAGATAAAATTAGACCGGTTCATAGAACTTAACACATATAAACCTTCCATGCAGGAACAAGGAACCGGACCGGTCAAACAAATGAACCGGTTAAGAAGATTAACCGGTCAAGTTATTAAACCGACTAGGAACATTCGGAACATGACCGCACAAAGAAAGGATCGGCCAAAGCTAAAAACCGGAAACACCAGACATCCGATCAGCTAGAAGGCAAAGGAATAACCGGAAGCTGTCCGGTTAAAACCAATCACACCGGAAACCATCCGGTGAAAAGTCAAATGACCGACCAGCACAAGAAGATACTTCGGGTATCTGTTGAGAATGATACCAGAGGAACAGACTGAACATTTCCATATTCATACAAGTCTGAGGACAGTCTGCAGGCTGCAGAAAACCGTCCTACAGGATCTTTCCACTTCAGGATAAATCAGAAAGGCAATCTTCCAAGTACAGACAACTGTCTAACCAACAGTTACCACATTGAGTAAATGACAAACCTAGCAGGTTTGTCTTACACACTGGAAGAACAGACTGCCAAGTCTGTAAAGATGACCGGCAGGTCTGAACATTTGATCGCCAGGTCTGTATCACTGAACCTCTGCTCAGCCAATCAAATTCAAGGAAGTGAAATATGACCGTTGGCATATTTCACCTATAAAAGGAGCAGTTGAAGAAGAGTAAACGTGGGACAAAAATCGGGACACAGGGAACATAGTGAACAAGCAATCTACAAGTGATAAGAGTATTCTCTCTAGAAAAAGCCTAAGTGCTAAAGTTGATGTGTGTATTTTACAATTTCGGTGTAAATTGTAAGGGTGTTATCGAGCAGAAAATAAGTCTCGATCGGATTGTATTTGTATTCCTTAGTGAATATCCTTCTCGCGGTTTCGAGAGGAAGGGGTGACGTAGGAGTTTTATCTCCGAACATCCATAAAAATCTGTCTTGTTATTTACTTTCTGCTGGTTCTACATTGTAACCGACCTGTACTAACCTACCTTCATCGTCCTAACCGACTCTACACTATCCAAACCGAATCACCAGATTACAAAAACCGACCCATCAATTTTCAAACCTATATTATCCAAAACCGGTTCTGCCTATCTCGTGAGTGTGCTGCTTCAACTAGAAACAAACCTCTTCCGCGCTTGAACCTGGTTCAAGGGTTTGTGACAGTTTGTGTAGTATTGAAACCCCGGTGTTAATCTCTAACCGGATTAATCACCACCCTTTGAGTGAGACCCGCTAACCGGCCCAACCCCGGTCCTCCAGCCGCGACCTAGATCCTAACATAAACACTGTAGATATAAAATTTTATAACCAAACAACTCATTAACTTTACTTTTCATATTATTATCATATATCTACATGGTTATACCTCCAACCAAACGAAGGCTAAAGTGAGCAATATATATTATAAGTAGTTGAGATTTGGAATTTTCTTATGGATCTCGATCGAAATTCAATGGTTATGTCAAAGTCCATTGATAGTTATTGAGAGGTTTAAGTGGAGGTAGAGAACCAAATTGGCTGGTTTGAAACAATGAACTTTTATCTTCGTTGTTTTTTATGAATTATTTGGTTGAAAAGAACCAGAGAGCTTCAACAATTATATATGACCGATAAAGTTCATTCACAATGTTGTTATCACGGCATTGTCTGAACTTTGAAGTGATATCAGGTAAAATGTGAGCTCGACGGATAATCTAATTTCTCTTTTAGAATATTTTTGTACTCAGTGATTTTGCATTTTTTTTTAAAGTTTCTCAATTATTTATGTTTTTCACTATTTTTAGTTTTTTTGCATCTTTTATTTGTTATGATTTTTCGTTATGTTTAAGAGGAACTTTTTATTGTATGAAACTATTTAAAAGAAAGTGGGTAGGTGTGAAACTTTGTTAATATATTTAACATGTTAGTGAAAATTATTAATTATTTATATTAGTTAATCTATATATATATAATATTGCTTAATTCTTAAATTTCTCCAAAAGTCAGGTTGAGTGTTGTGGATTATTTGAATCTTGGTGTGAGTATAAATGAGTATGAATTCCGGATAGAGATATATTTGAAAACAAAATGGAACGGTTTGACTCTTGATTTTTTTTTTTACATTAATTTATATATATATATATATATATATATATATATATATATATATATATATATATATATATATATATATATATATATATATATATTAACTCTTATATTTTTATTTTTAATATATATTTTTAAAATTTTCATATTTATTAAATTTTTTATTATACATATTTTTCATATTTATTATTATTATTATTATTTAATTTTATATTTTTATTAATTATTTTATAATCTATATAATTATATATTAATAAATAATTATATATATATATATATTGATTATGTATATTAATTATTTTATAATTTATATAATAATATATTAATAAATAATTATATATACATAATAATAATTATTTTTATATTAATTATTTTATAATTATGTATATTAAAAAAAATAAATAGTCAAAAATTTACCATATATATATATTATGCATACACAAAATTTTAAATTAAAATCAACGATCACAAGTGGTCTAGCGGTTCAAGTGAACATTTCATAAATGAACCATGGGTTCGAATCTCTCCTAATACGAATTTGAAAAATGAGTTTGACAATTGTGGTGGTATATATGAGATAAGATATGTTGATATAAATCTAAAACCACATTGGTCATTGTGGTGGTATATATATGCGAATGAAGAAATTGAAAGAAATATATGGTGATATAAGACTAAAATGATAACAATGGGTGTGTATGTAGGTGATAATTTGAGAAAATGTGTTTTTACTTAGAAAAATCATTAAAATAAAATAATTTTGATCAAATTATATTTATTTGGTCTTCTTCTTCAGTTTGTTGATAAAGTAGCTCGAACTAGATAAGATTTTTCCTATAATATAAGGTGTTGCAATAAATCACGATTTATAAGGGAGTGAGAAAGATATGATGACGATGAAATATTTTTTGTAATAAACTCCTTCGATTCATATCTGTAAATCTTGACTACATTACTGAAATGGTAAAATTAAGATCATTTGTTATTATTTTCTATTTATTTATTTATTATTATTATTATTATCAAGTATGTAGATTACAAAACATTAATAGATTGTTAGTTTCATGTGTTTAGATTACATTTTAATATGTCACTTGATTTGACGTATTTAACGAGATTACCATTTTTTATTCTAATATTAGCCCATGTTTTCAATCTTCGTTACCTTAGTTAGTGAAGAATCATTAAAAAAAATAACATAATGCAAGTTCGTAATATCTATGTCCAAGCGAGGAAGACCATGCAATAAATTTACTAAATAATTCGTGGAGATGTTTGATAATTTTCGTTGACTTTATATATATGTATATATAATATTAATTTTTTTATTAATATAATCATAAACTTTTTCTTATGATGATTTATCAGGACGATCCATCATTATTGACTTCTCATTAATGATAGACTTTCTTGAGGACACATTTAGTTAATGTGAGAAGAATATATGCGACATCTATGCCTATTATAACCTTATACATCTCAAAAATGTTGATAGTTAATGAATGTTATATTAACTTTTACTCTTAAAAAAATCAAAGATTTTCATTACTAATATCATAAAAGTTAACACAAAAGTCTAATTATTTTCACGTCGAAACTCCTAAAAATCGAATTAAGGGTAACAAATACACTTTTTTCCATTTTTATTTTTTAAATAATTTATACACATTCTTTAAATTTTTTACATAGGTTAGTGAAGAAGCATGCAAATATTTACCCATTTTATGGCTTCGCTATGAATTATCCTAAGAAGTAAATGTGAAGATGAATTGTCCAAACTAAAAGTTGAGTTATCTAATAAAATATTATCATTTTAATTTATATATTAAATTATTATTTATTCGTTTTAAAATTTGTTTTACATTATGCACATATTTGTTTTAAATATGTTAAATTATAATATTTATTGTCAACAAATAATATTTTTTGACATTTTGTATTAAAAATTGATCATAATACTCGTTATCCTCTAATAATGATATTAAAAAAAAATAATTTATGCACATTTTTTAAATCTTTATACATCGGTTAGTGAAGAACCATGCAAATATGGAGGCAGGTTTCCAAAGACAAAAGAAATTGGGACATGTGCGAAAGATGGGGAATTCGATACTCTGAAGTCACAAAGATAAGCGATTTTAAAATGAGATAAATTTGATTTGTTAAGCTTGTTAATTCATTTTTTTAATTCATTAGACTTGTATGTTTATATTGTTTTTGATTTTCCGAACTTTTGCTTATTCTAGGTTGTAGAATAAAGCAAAGAAATTATGCCCGATTTTGTTCTTTTTAAGAGTTTTTAATAAAATGACATTAAGTCGTTTTTTCAAAAAATAAATCTCTTCCATCTAATATATATATCTCACAACTATAATTAACAAATATTGATTAAGGGATTGTTTAAAATGAAATTTCCTTATATATATATATATTTAATAAACCTTAATAGTGAAAAATAGAGTAATAATCAAATAAATATAAGACAAAATAATATTCCTTACTACTAAAAGCCATGAATCAAAAATTAAATAAAAAATTATTAATTTCATTTTTGTTCATATTAAATTAAATAAGAAAGAAACCCTTCACAAAAATATTACAGTAAAAAAAATGAGAATTTAAGGACTAAGAGAAATAAAAACTAATAAAAAAAGAAGATTAAATGAAAAAAAGGAAACTAATATAAAAATAATAAAAAATTTAAGAATGAAATAAATTTAAATGGTTTAATTAATGAAAAAGAAGGAAAGAGAAAATATATTAATATTTAATTAATAAATATATAGATAAAAAAATTAACTTTAGTTTACTAACAGAGGCTAAATGAGCCTATTTTTGATAGTACATATATATTTAAATGATATTTTATTAGTAAATACAGTAGAAACTCGATAAATTAATACTCGATTATTTAATAAACTCTCTAAGATAATATTTTTGTCCGATCCCGACTCGAGGATAAGGTGTTAAATTAATAATTCGCTAAAATTATAAGATAATACATTTTTGATAATTTCTTTAGACCCCATATAAAATATAAATTAATAATTTCTTATATATAGCATATTACATGAATGATTTATGAAAGTTTCTTGAAAAATGACTCAATTGTCTTTTATTTTTTGTTGAAATCAATTTCTCCTTGAATGTCGTCTCTAATTTTCCTTAGCATGGTAAGAACTTCTGGTGTTATTTTCTCATAACTCAACAAGAAATTGTTCAATGTGATTGCCGTTTTAATAGCTTCGTTTCACGAATGGGGCTCCATTGTAGAACTTTCATCATCTTCTTCATCGATATCATCTTTATTAATTCCAATAACGCTTTCAATAATTTCTTCATCAGTCAACAACTGTGCAACTACATTTTCTTCTAGGTATGTCAGAACATCTTCAACATCCATTGCATTGCGATAACCCAACTCCTTGATCAAATTCTGGAGTTCTTGAGTGCTTTCACCACCTTCATCTGAGTTCTCAAAAGTCATGTTATCTGTTGATCAAAGTTTACAATGACGAAAGCAGTTCACAATTGTATTTGTACGAACATCCATAGTCCATGCTGAAATTGCAAGATTCATTGCATCTAACACATTATTAATTTTAATAAATATTTTACTATAAATTAATAAAATATTAATTAATAATTATTAATTTATCGATTAATTAATAACTCTTTTAATTAATAAATTTTGGTCGTCCCAAGTGTATTATTTTATAGAGCTTTTACTGTACGTCTAAATGAATTAGTTGTATAAGTACATACGTCTAAGTGAGTTTTTTTCCAATTATATATGCATACACAAAGTTATAAATATAAAACAATAATATTAAGTGGTCTAATGGTTGAATTATTAATGTTAGATAATAGAGACTATGGTTCAAATCTCGTTAGGCACAATTTTTAAACTTCTAAAAAAATATTGATGGTTAATATGTAAAATAAAAACGTATGTTTATCGAAGTGAAGAGATAGTTGATTGAATGATATTGGTTAAAATTTGTGATGAAATTGGTGGGTGGGTTAAAGGTTGTAACCCCCGGAAAAAAACCCCACCTTTGGAGCGGGGTTCGAGAAGTTCAACCTCAATTTGCGTGCATGGAATTTTCTTTTAAAATAAAATATTATTTTAAAAGATATCACTGATTCCTGACAACCTTTTGAAATTAATTAAAAATAATTAATTTAAAAGATGATTTATTTTGAAATAGAGTCGCCAATTGATTTTTTTGAAAAATATCAATAAAAGTTGGCCTACGTATACAAACGTATTGACTAGAGTTATTTTTAGTTTGTAATTTACTGATACTCGGGAAAGGGCTTTCGCGCTTCATTCTTCATACCCGTTTTATAAACGATCTCTAATTATAAAGTCGACTTTTGAAAATCAGTTGTATAACGTTTGAGTTTTAACTGAATATTCTTTCGGTCCTAGTCATGCTTTTAAGTTTTACCATTATTTAAAATATTTAAATAACAATATTTAAATGTTAGTATCTTTTGCGGATAATAACTAGGGTGGAAATACCTGAAGAATATCACTCATTTTTAAAGGCATTTGGGTAAGTAAATAAACACCAAACAAGCCTTTGTCGAAATATTTTTGTGGAAATATCCCAAATCTTTAAAATATATTTTTTATTTTTTCGAGATTTTTAGAAAATGATTTGGATTCCAAAATTCCAAATATAATTTTAGATATTCAAAAATAGAACCAAATAGTCCTCTAAGAACCAGAGTCATAGGTCTAGGGTTCGTTTTTATTTGTCGGGGTCCGGAGACCCTCGGTCTAGGCTCGAGAGCTCTCAATCTGAGTACCAGAGTCTCTCACTCAAGGTGCTCAAGAATTTCGGTCCTTGACTGATCTTACCGGTCTAGGTGAAAAAACCTATCAGTCCTAGACTAGTCTAGGGTTAGGTTTCTCGGTCGAGGTGTATCTCTCGGTTTGAGGTTAGCTTTGGGCTATGTTCCTCGATCCTGAACTTGGGAGCTCTCAGTCCCGGGTATAGGATTCTCAGTCCTAGGGTTAAATATCTTAGTCTTAGGTCTTGGGAATCTCGGTCGTGAGTCTTAGGAGTCTCTGTCCTATGTCAGACCTCTCGGTCCGAATCTACGGTCGGATTTCTCAGTCCTAGCTCAAGAACATCGGTCCTAGGTCTCGGTCTTAACTCAAGAACACTGATCATATGTCTCGGTCCTAGCTTATTTTTGTCGGTCGGATCTTTCGGTCCTAGGCTCACAAACTTTGGTCCTCAAGAACACAAGGATTCAATTTTTAAAATTTATTGTTTATCTCTGATTCTTTGATTCAAGAGCTTGGGTAGCTTCACCAAGCTCCTAGGAACATGTTGATCATCATCTCAACGTATGGATCAACCTGGATGATGATCAATTTGTTCAAAAGAGTTTGTGATCAAAAATCGTGTTTTTGATTTTAAAGCTATTTTGCCGTTAATGGTATCCGTTTCAATTGTTGAAAAAATATTTTTTTAATAGTTGAAAAAATATCTTTTTCAATATAAACTATCAAACTATCATTCATTCGTCTCCCATTCGATTATGCAAATTAGTCTTTACAGTCTTCATTGCAGAAAAAAAATCTTTCAACGGATACAACTGTAACTAGTAAAACTAAAGTCATATCTATCAAACGATAAACCAATGGAAAGACTAAATATTTTTCTGTTGCAATCAATGTCTAAGCAAAAATTCTCAAGTTTTCAATTAAAGAAAATTGAGGATCATCAAGTAAATTAAATAAGTAAGCCTAAAGTTGTTGTTCCAAAAACAAATAATCAGCGCCTCTAAAATATTCGAGATAAAGTTCACTAAGGAGGATGAGCGAACATCAAATTGAGTGAATGAATTTCTTGGATGAAAATATGATATGCAACCAAGAAATTCTGTATAAATTCTGAAAAACGATTTTTCATTTCTTACATAATCAAATCAACAACATAACAGATTCCCCATGGTATGAAGGAAACTAAGTATAGGCCTTGTCTGTAGGCGGAATAGAGTACGCCGTTAGGCAAAACATTAAAATTCAAAATTGAGATAAAATTAATAATAAACAAAAATTATTAACAAACAAAAAATAACTCTATTATAATACCTCAAAACAACAATTCATGCGATAATGATGAAGATTAGTACGTAATGAGGCCCCTTTTCCTCTACACCTACCATAGCTATCAATTAGCATATGCTCATTCATATTAAATATTGTGATAGAGTACAATTGACAAAATTTGTTAACTTGGTCCAAAATATCATTCTATCCATTTTCTCTAAAGTTTTGACCATAGAGTAGTTAAACTTAAAACAGAAAAATAATTCACTTCAAATTCCTAAGCCCTAAATCACTAATTGAAATTGGTTATCACTTACCCAAAAGCCAAAACCTTAAATGGCTAAATCCTTAATCCAATGTTATTGCTCGACTATTTAAATATGAAATACCTGAAAAGAATAAGGCATCGAATTACATTCACTGTCTCAGATAACAGATAGCTGAAGGCTGAAGCAGTGAAGAAGATCACTACCTGGCTAGCTGTTGAGTACTGAATTGGTTAGTGGTGAGGAGTCTCTAGACTCTCTGACAAACTAAAATCTTCACTGATAATAATAGAATAGAATTAAAGAAACTAATATAATTTAGGAATTTTTAGACTTTTTAATTTGAAATTTAGTTTAAGCCTTTAATATAATATTATATTATATATAACATCTGTTTGGGATGCGTGGGGGGATGGAGTCCACCACAGTCCACCCTTTCCGTCCGCCCCTACATATAATTTAAGTATTTATTTTATTTTTATAAATTTTTAATAAAAAATATTTTAATAATTTAATCTATTTATCCCAAAAAAATCTCACATTTTCATCAAAAATACATCTTTCAAATACCTTAAAGTAACTCCACACCCAATAAGCTCAAGCTCAGTAAATATAGAATGAATAATTGTTTTTAAAAATGACTGATTATTTGAAAAGATAATAACTTTGGGATGGATCAATTTAATGAGAGTATCTTTATGTTTGAATTCATGCTTATCTGAATTAGTGTTTTGTTATACACATGTCTTTTCTTGTGCTAATTTATATCTCTTTGTTGCAGAAATAGAAAAAAAAAGTTAGAGACATTTTTTAAAAGATGATAATGCAAATTACAATACTTTAGGTGAAGAATCCAAACTAAACATTACCATATGCTGCATTTGCTTTATGATAAAAATCATCTAAAGATAATGAAGAACAATGAGCAAGGAGATGCATGTTTTAGTTCTTATAAAGAAGATTGAAGAGACAAAGAGAAATTAAAGATCCAAAATTGAAATCTTAATGACACATTCCAACTGCCTTCAACTCAAGATGAAAAAAATGACTTCAAACAACATCGAAGCTTCAATCCTAGTAAACAACTCAAACATCCAATCCAACTCCAACTCTAACACCAATGAGAGTATGATACTAGAACTGGTTGTTTTAAGAACTGAAAACAATTGTCTACAAATTACTATATCCGAAATGGATAAAGAGAATAGGAAAACAGTGAGTCAACAAAACAACATCATACAAAAGTTAACCGACGAGAACAAGGAAGTGAAACAAATAGCAAAGAAGAAGATCAACGAAATAGCTGGAGAGTTAAGTAAAAATTTAGAAGATCGAATTCGAATGATGAGTAGGAGAATAAAAGTGGTAGAATAACTTTATATCGAGAACAAGGAAGTCTACATGAAAACAAGAGGCAAGTACTTGAAAGAGAAGACCAACATGATAATTATTGAGGACATGATGAAGGAACTAAACAGGATGGGAGTTAAGTTCGAGGAATTCAACGATGATATTATGAAGAGGGTTTCGACATTTTCTTGTTTGGCTGTGTTTGTGAAGGAATGGGCTATGAAGAAAGTAATGGAGGAGAAGGAACATGAAGAAGAAATAATGTAATTAAGGGAGAGAGTGAAGTAAATGGAGAAGGTTGTGAATGAGAAGGAAGAAGAGATTGCTATGATTGGGGAGGAGAAGAAGGAGGCTATTAGACAGTTATGTGTTTGGATTGATTATCATCGAAACAATAGAATGGGTTACTTGAAGGAAATTGTCTCAAGAAATCATCTAAACTTTAGGATTTAGCGAATTCGGAAGAGCTCAAGTATGATTTACGAATTTTTGCAGGGGATGAACGAGAGGCGCTTCTATTTAAAACAAATAATTCCTAAAACAGTATAGAAAGCTTGGATTTTAAATTAAGAAATTTAATATTGTTTAAGATTTGGTTAATCAAAACTATATTAGCAACCTCTAATAATCTTATGAAACAGGAATAAGCTTATTTATAATTATATAATTAAAATCAGAGCTAACTCACATGTCCTAGATCAAAACCTGGGTCTAATTTTATTTTTTTCCTCTGTACTATTTTATTTATTTAATCTTAAATTATATTAGTAGACAAATGGGTATTGAAAATTATGTTTAGAAGTTATAGATTTGTGAGCTTTATAAATGTTTGAATTTTGAAGATATAATTCAATATTCTTAAAGATTTATTAAATATGTTTCATTTAATCAATTCTAGACACCTATAATGAGTTATGAGAAAGATCTTGAAAAAAGATTGACTTACAAAATATATTTTGGTTGTATGATATATTGGCATTCTTTTTCCATAAGAAATTATTAACAAAAATGAGTAAAATATTTTATAATTTAAAGCGTTATATATTTTGAAGATAAATAAAAGTATTTTATTATTCTAGTTTGGATTTGAAGATTAAATTCAATAATTTTAAAGATTTTATTAAATATTGTTCATCTACTGAAAAAAGATTGATTTACAAAAATTAATCCCTTTCAAGGTTGATATGATGTATCTGGGAAATTTGATGAAATGGCCCCCATAACAGAGGAAATTCCAAAAAGGGCCCGCGCCTGCTAATGTTGGCAAAAAGGGCCCTTTTGCCCTGCGAAATGTCAGAAATACCCTTCGGGCGCCAGATTTTACGCTCATTGACGCGAATCACCACTCACGCGATTTAATCTAAATCACGTGTGTTCATCAACGCGATTTAGATAAAACGCGTGAATGGCAATTCGCGTTTTTAAATGTACGTGAATTACCATCCACGCGTTTCATCTAAATCGCATTGATGAACTCACGCGTTTTTAGATGAAACGCGTGGATGGTAATTCGCGTCTTTAGTCTTATATATTACTTTTCGGCCCTAATTTAAAACAAAACCTCCCCGATTCTCCCTCCTACTCCGACTGCGGCCGACTTTCCATTCCTACATCCTTCAACATCCATCAAGATCATCGTTCCTCAACATCAACGTTCCTCAACATCATCGTTCCTCAACATCATCGGGATCCTTCCAACATCATCGTTCTTCAACATCATCAGGTCAGTTTAGGGCTTAAGGTTTAGGTTTAGGTTTCGATTTATATTATACCGTTTATATTCATGGATATGGATGTATTTAGGTTTAGGGTTTGGTTTTGATGTATTTTATGCCGTTTCCTATATATATTGATGTATTTAGGTTTAGGGTTAGGGTTTGATGTATATTATACCGTTTATATTCATGGATATTGGTGTATTTAGGGTTTAAGGTTTGGTTTTGATGTATATTATGCCGTTTCTATGTATATCGAAGTATTTGGGTTTAGGGTTAGGTTTCGATGTATATTCTGCCATTTATATGGATGTATTTAGGTTTAGGGTTTGGTTTTAATGTATATTATGCCGTTTATAATGGATATTGATGTATTTAGGTTTAGGGTTAGGTTTCGATATATATTCTGCCATTTATATTGATAGATATTATAGTATTTAGGTTTAGGGTTAAGTTTCGATGTATATTCTGCCGTTTCCTATATATACTGATTGATTGTTGGTTTTCCTATATATACTGATTGATTGTAGATTTTCAATTACATGAATATTGTATGGTTAGCTATTGATGTATATTCTGCTGTTTATAATGATGGATATTGTAGTATTTAGATCAGGAGCTGCCGTTGTGGTTTTCTCAGTTCGTTCAACAAAATGGTATGTAATAAAATGGTTGTTAATAAAATGGTTTTCTCAGTTCGTTCAACTCCTTTTTTTTATAATATGCAGGCAACAAACACTGTTATGACCTTATGTCCCAATCAATTATCACCTGAAAATAATGTATGTTCTATTCTCTCTACTATGTCCATATTAACTAGTTTTGTATGTAATAACCATTATATTATTGTTTTACACAGTTGTTGATAGTTGAATTTGCTCGCACTTTTGGTGCAAGGGTGTCTCCGAAGTGGAGAGAAGATGTAACCCATGTTATTGCTTACACTGATCCCAATGGTGCATTCGACCGAACTCAAAAAGTATTGAAGGCAATTTTGAACGGGATATGGGTCCTTACTATTGATTGTGAGTCTCTGTTAACACGATTATTTTCATACATATGTCTGTTAAATTAATATAAAAATTGTTTTGTTTAGGGATAAAATCATCATTGAAAACCCAAAACTGTGTTGATGAGTAACCTTATGAGGTTAAACATGATAATCATGGAGCCCAAGGTGGTCCTAGAAAAGGCAGACTTCTGTTGTTGAATAATGTGAGTTTGGTCTTATTCCTCCTATCTGTACTTTTCGTATTTTGCATGATAACTGAAATTATCTTCTTTGTTTGTTTTTCAGCGTTCAAAACTGTTCGACGGTTACATTTTTATATTTATAGGGAATTTCAACACACTTTACAAACATGATCTCATTGAGTTAATAGTTGCTGGAGGTGGTAGTATTAAAGAATCGGATAATCCAGATTATCCATTTGCTGAGCCAAGGGATGCGAAAACTATAATAGTATATTTCGAGATATACAGCAGGTGTCGACCAATTGAAAAGGATTTTGATGTTCTTCCCGACAATTGGCTTTATGAGACAGCAGCTGCTATGTCATGGATATTGGATGAACATGTTGTTCCTCATACAAAGTTGCTTCAATCTGTTGCTTCTTGTGATTTGCAGCATTTGCTTACTTAATTTGGAGTTGTTTAGACTTATTGTTCTTCTATTTATGGGTTATTTATGATATTTATGATATTTATGGGTTATAACAATACTTAATTTGGATATTTATGATTTATGGTGGTTTATATTACTGAATATTCTTCTATTTATGGTTTATTACTTTTGTTAACAATATCATAACTTATCCTCATAACTCACGCGTATTGTGTATAATCAAACAACAAGGAACAAGGAACAATGTTGTTATTCGCCACAGAACTCAAACAATAGGGAACAAGGAACAATGTTGTTATTCACGCATATTCGCCACATAACTCAAACAACAAGGAACAAGGAACAATGTTGTTATTCACGCGTTTCATCTAAAACGCGTGAATAAACTCACGCATTTTAGATGAAATGCATTCACGCGTTTCATCTAAAATGCGTGAGTTTATTCACGCGTTTTAGATGAAACGCGTGAATAACAATTCTCGTCTTTCATTGTATATAATATTTTTGTGCCCTAATTTATAACAAAACCACGAATCACTAATTTCCCCTTCTCTCTTCTCTCACTTTCGCCATTCCGACTCGACCCTCCCCTGAAGAACTCGACCACGACCAGCAGCAGCTGACGACTACGACGAAACCATGAGACCCTGAAGAACTCGACCACGAGCAGCATCAGCTTACCCACTACTCTTCGTTCTCAAAATGGTATGTTTATTTTATGGTTTTTAGTGATTATGAACACTAGGTTAGTTAAATTATAGTTTAGCTAGGTTGTATTCGAATGAATGGGAATTAATACTATGTTGTTATTCTAGTATTAAGGTTTAGGGTTGTATTCGAATGAATGGGAATCAATACTATGTTGTTATACTAGTATTAAGGTTTAGGGTTGTATTCGAATGAATGGGAATCAATGCTATGTTGTTATTCTAGTATTAAGGTTTAGGGTTGTATTCGAATGAATGAGAATCAATACTATGTTGTTATTCTAGTATTAAGGTTTAGGGTTTGCATGCTGGCATAGTGTAGCTGATTTCACTCACGCTTATTGATTCTCACTCACGCCAATTAAGCTTTGAGGTAGAGTTTACTAGTATGTTTCGTGGAGATACAATGTTCCAAGAATTAACCACAAGTTTGCTTCAATGGACCTATTGGATAGGGAGCTCTTATCCCATTAGATTCATTTAAGCAAACTTATGGTAAAAAGTTGCGGCATTGGATTTCCTGAAACTCTAAGAGCAAACTCTCCTCGGTTATGGTAATGTTGTTGAACTTTTTTCAATTCTTGTGATGTTGTTGAACTGTTTTCAATTCTTGTGATGTTGTTGAACTGTTTTCAATTGCAGCTCAAGTACCTGTACTTCTTTACTTTGATGGAGAGTGGAAAATTACGGATGATCTTACTCATTTTTCTGCAAAGTCAAACAGCGGTATGATTGTTCCCCAAAATTCTACTTATGCCCAATTAGTTGATCAAATTTATTCTGATACCGATGTTGACAAATCTAGATATGATTTATTGCTTCAAGCCAAGTATAATGCTCCTGGCATGATTGCCAAATTTTCTTATATAACTGATATAAAAAAAGATGTGGATGTGGAGTTCTTTTTACATGAAGCAGTTTCAGTCCACAACCGCACTCCATTGTGTGTATCTTTAGTAGAGAAGTCACTACCAACTCAAGAAAGTGTAGCGGTTCCAGAAATTGATGACCCCGACGTCTTCCCGATGCAGCGCGAGGTTTTCTTTGAAAATGACATTGAAGATGAACATTTGCGTCTGAATGTGGGGGATAATGGTGATGATGATTGGGTTCCTATTACCCAACCTAGTAGTTCTGATTGGGTTCCTAGTACCAATCCAAATCCAAGCTGTTCTTGGGTTCCTAGTACACAACAAAACAATGTTGTTGTTCGTACTCAACCAAGCTGCAGTGAATGGGTTGCTAGTAACATACCAAGTAGTGAAAATCCTATACATGAGGTAGTAAGTACCGGAATCGGATTGGAAGTCAGTTCTTTGTTTGAGAATAAAAAAGAACTTCAGCTGAGGTTATATAAATATGCCATGACTAATCATTTTGAATTCAAAGTGGTGAAGTCAAAAAAAGAACTTTGGGTTGTGAAATGTTTGGATAAGAATTGCAAGTGGAGACTGCGTGCTGTCAGAGTAAATTCCTCGGAAATGTTTGAGATTCGTAAATTCGTAAAAGATCATACCTGTTCAATTGTGACGAGGTAAGAGAATCAAAGGCAAGCACCAGCATGAGTGTTTGGGGAATGCATGAAGAGCAAGTACATGGACAATCACCATGACCACATGCCCAAGAAAATAATGGAAGACATACAGACTACTTATGGAATAAAGTTGTCTTATAATAAGGCTTGGCGGTCTAGAGAAAAGGCCCTAATGGCGGTGCGAGGAACTGTAGAAGATTCTTACGGTAAATTGCCATCATACCTGTACATGTTGGAGAAGAACAATCCGGGTACCATAACAGACATCCAGACGGATGAGCACGGTCATTTCAGGTATATGTTCATGTCTTTAGGCTGCTCAATTAGGGGTTTCAAAAACTGTTATCGTCCAGTATTGTGCGTCGATGCCAGTTTTCTTAAGCACAAGGTTGGAGGTCAGCTATTGGTGGCGATAACATTAGATGCGAATGAACAACTCTATCCTGTTGCATTCGGCGTTGTTGATTCGGAGAATAACAACTCCTGGACTTATTTCATGCAAAAACTTAGAGATGCAATTGGATTGGTTGATGATCTCGTGTTTGTATCTGATAGACACCCAAGCATCGCCAATGCCTTGTGTGTTGTTTTTCCAGAAGCTGACCACGGTGCGTGCACATATCACATCAAGATGAATATTATGGCCAAATTCAAAACCGAGTTTGGTTTGGCTTCTCAAGCATACACAATCTTGAAGTTTAATCAGCATTTTGACAAGATCAATGCTAAGGACCCTCGTATTGCTATGTATTTGGCAGATATTGGGTTTGAGAGATGGAGTCGTGCATTTTTTCCGGGTAAACGATACAATCAAATGACAAGCAATTACGCTGAGAGCTTCAATAGTCAAAGTAGGGAAGCTAGAAAGTATCCCATATCAATCTTAGCTGATTATTTAAGATTCACATTACAAGATTGGTTTAACAGTCGAAGAGAAAAAGCTTCCAATCACAATGAACGTTTATCTTCTTATTATGAAAAGTTCTTACGTGATCAAGCTGAGAAGGCCAGATTATATAACGTTCATCCACTTAACTGATTCGAGTTTTATGTCCATGACGGTGAATCTGATTATAAAGTTGACTTGAGAGGAATGAGTTGTAGTTGTAGGGTATTTGATGTATCTAGTCTTCCTTGCACTCATTCCCTGGCTGCTTCCCTTACCCATAGATTGGATGCCTATGAGTTCTGCTCAAGGTTTAAGGTTTACTTTACTTTATTTGCTATTGAATTTATGTAACTAACTTTATTTCTCACATGTTCAATTGTTATCTTTCAGGTATTACTCAAGTGAAATGTGGATCAATGCTTATGCGGAAACAATATATCCAGTTTGTCATGAAGAGTATTGGGATATTCCAGAACATATCAAGCAACGAGTGTGCCTTAAACCACCTGTTAAGGTTAAGAAAGGGCGACCTCAAACAAAGCGTAGGTCATCCCAAGGTGAAATTCGTAAGGTACCGAGAAGATGTAGCTAATGTGGTGGTCAGGGTCACAACAGGGCAACATGCAAATCAGTAATGCCTGCACCCTCTACTACAAGAGCTGCAAGAGCATCATCATCTCAGCTGCCATCATCTCAGCCACAAACATGAATATTGTCTGTGCAATTTTGAATATTGTATACTGATTGATTGTTGGTTTTCGAATATTGTATGCTGATTGATTGTTGGTTTTCAATTACATGAATATTGTCTATGTTTTTTTATTTTAAAGTTGTATACAGATTGTATAATACATCCAGGTTGGCCATACAGTGAGTGACTCACGCATATATATTGCACAATGCTAAACTCACGCATATTGTAATATACATGAGTCATATTGTAATACGCGTGATTCATAACTGACGTGTATTACAATACGCGTGAGTCATATTGTAATACGCGTGAGTTATGAATCACGCGTATTACAATACACGTGAATTATATTACAATACACGTGAATTATATTACAATACACGTGAATTATATTACAATACACGTGAATTTTATGATACCTATTACAACATTCATGTCTGAAATGATGATGATAAACAATATTCAGTGTTTACAAAACATGTTACAACAATAATTCAGTGTTTACAAAATATGTTACAACAATAATTCAGTGTTTACAAAACATGTTACAACAATAATTCAGTTTTTACAACTTCATGGCTCTAAAATCTGGTGGTACAACCTAACTGCCCACTTTTCTCTATATAATTGCATATTGTTTGATATGCAATTTTCTAGACCAAGTTCAGCAGTCAGGTACTCTAAATACATTAATACAAAAACGCCACAGTCCCCACTCCATTCTGCTTTTGGTACTTCAGGGTGTGGGATTCTCTGAAATCTAAAAGTTTCATTTATCATGTTAGGATACCTGGCCATTTCAAGTTCAGACATTGCTTTATGAAGGAAGGGCGGCAACATCTCACAAATGACTTTCATGTATTTTCCTAATTCTTCATCATTGAAAATTGTCTGATCGCAATCATAAACATCAATTCTCCATTCTTGCAATCGAATAACACACAGTACCCAGTGTAGGTTGTTGAGGTTGAGGGGGAAGTAAATAACATCAACACTGCTCCAACCGGGCATATGTTTTTCTTCTCTACCCCAGTAGTAGTGGTAAATGATTTCAGCGAAAGTATGGCCAGCTGGTTTTTCTGGATCAACCGAGTCAGCAACAAATTCGTCATAGTATGAAGTAATCAAAGGGGCAAACTGGTAATCTAAGATGGTGAAATCCGCCGGGTACGTCTTAAGGTAGGCGAATGCTCTTGCTCTTAGCAGACAAATTGCGGCATTCATCTCCACATCAGTTAGCCACCTATTTAACCTCAGAATTGTAGTGAAGAACTTAAGGTCTCCAGTGCAATCAGAGAGTTGGATGTCTTTAAAATTAGCCCCTTTCGCAAATTCTTTCTTGAACTCCTTCTTCAGTTGCTCATTACAAGTCGACATAGGATCGACAACAATCGTCTTCTTTCTTGGACGAGGGACGATGTAGGGACTAAGTACAGCTTTCGACGCCGTCCTCTTTCTCTTAAATAGGATGTGGGATGCATCTTCCAGTACCACCACATCCTCATCTATCTGCTTGTCCTCCTTCTTCTCTTCCTTCTTCTGCACAACGAAATGATCGTCCACCTTCTTCTGCACCACCTTCCTACCCCTCTACACCACTTTCCTACCCCTCTGCACCCCCTTCCTACCCCTCTGCACCCCCTTCCTACCCCTCTGCACAACGAAATCATCGTCCACCTACAAAGAAATCATTGAATTAGGCAAGAAAAGTCTTCAATTAGTCCAAATGCAAGAATTGCATACCTCATCTTCATTATCCTCCACCTTCTCTTCAACCTTCTCTTCCACCTTCTCTTCTACCTTCTCTTCCACCTTCTCTTCAACCTTCTCTTCAACCTCATCTTCATTATCTTCCACCTACTCCTCCACCTGCTTCTCCACCTGCTCCTCCACAGCTTCCTCAACATTCCCACCATCTGTCTTCTCCTCCAAAGTCCCAACATTCTCCATCTCCAACAACGGCCCATCCTACAAAAACCAGAAAAGCCCTTCAATTAGTCCAAATGCAAGAAATAGGCAAAGTGCGCGAATTGCACCAAATGCAAGAAATGCATACCTCGATATTCAATTCACCATCTTCAACTGTCTTCTCCTCCAAAGTCCCAACATTCTCCATCTCCAACAACGGCCCATCCTACAAAAACCAGAAAAGCCCTTCAATTAGTCCAAATGCAAGAAATAGGCAAAGTGCGCGAATTGCACCAAATGCAAGAAATGCATACCTCGATATTCAATTCACCATCTTCATCTGTCTTCTCCTCCAAAGTCCCAACTTTGTCCATCTCCAACAACGGCCCATCCTACAAAAACCAGAAAAGCCCTTCAATTAGTCCAAATGCAAGAAATAGGCAAAGTGCGCGAATTGCACCAAATGCAAGAAATGCAAGAAATGCATACCTCGATATTTTTTTCACCATCTTCAACTGTCTTCTCCTCTAAAGTCCCAACATTCTCCATCTCCAACAATGGCCCATCCTACAAAAACCAGAAAAGCCCTTCAATTAGTCCAAATGCAAGAAATAGGCAAAGTGCGCAAATTGCACCAAATGCAAGAAATGCATACCTCAGTATTTTTTTTCAACATCTTCAACTGTCTTCTCTTCATTTTCATTGTCCTCCCCAACATTGTTTTTCTCCAAGAGCCCAACAATGTCTTCCTCCTGTCCATCCTACAAAAAACAGAAAAGCCTTCAATTAGTCCAAATGCAAGAAATGCACCAATTAGTCCAAATGCAAGGAAATGCAAGAAATACATACCTCAACTTCATTCTCCTCCACAAGCCCAACATTGTCTTTCTCCAAAATCAGCACAACATTGTCTCCCTTCCCATCCTACAAAAAAGAAAAAATCATTTAATTAGACCAAATGCAAGAAATGCCAAATGCACGAAATTTATCATCATTCAAACTCATACCTCAGTGTTCACCTCAAAATCCCCCTCGTCCTTTTCTTCATCATTCTCCTTCTTTTTCTCCCCTTGTGTGGAAAAGTCTTGCTGTAGTTGCTTTAACATCCGTTTAATGAGAATTATTTCATCTCTCATTTCGGTTTTGATGAGACTTATTTCATTTCTCATTTCAGTTTTGATGAGAGTTATTTCGTTTCTCATTACAGTTTTGAATTCATTTAGCTCCTTCGAAAGTTCATCCAATCTACATCTATCGTGGTGAGTTGTTGCTGTTGGAGTTGGGGGAGAGGATTCTTCATCTTCGTCTTCGTCTTTTCTACTCGTGGCGCTCTCGACAGAATAAGAGCTGCTGGTGCTGGTGCTGGGGGTAGGGTTGCGGGTTGTTCTTCTCGTGGAAGGTTTGGCTTTGGCTGGAGTAATTTGTCTCATGACAGTTTTTTTATGAGGAACTCCATCGTCAATATCTCCAAATTTCCTCTTTCTGTAGTCAAGATAAAAAAAGACATCATAAACATTACCTCCGATATCTTCAAAGTCATCCCCAACATATAAGATCTTCTCTTCTTCAGACAATTCCATTTTCTTAACAATCTTGCCTTGCAGGGCAGTGTGAAGATCAGAGGCAGTGCTCTTCCTCTTTGATTTGTACTGTATTATCCTTGGGCAGACAGGCTCTTCCGTTTGAAGCGTCGTTTTAATTGCAAGATTGGGGACAAACGTTTGGATCACCTCATAAGTCTAAACTTGTAAGGCTAGTGCGAACTCATATACGGTATAAGAAACATCGACATCTTTGTCTTTGTCTTTGTTCTTCTTCTGCAGATATAGCTTCCTATAGCGATCAAGGTCTTTGGTCAAACCCTTCATGGTTGCTCTAAAGGCCACCTTTCCCCATGGAAAATTGAGGAAGGTGTCGATGTCATCGACCATGCTGAAGAGTTTCATATTTATTATCCTCTTCGGGTCAAGGGCAAAGAAATAATGGGAAACAAGGTATACCAGCCCCAATTTCCATGCATCTTCCCTATCAGAGCAGGACAAGAATTTTGAATGAAGGTCTCCTATTCTAATAAGTGGAATACGTTTAAAATATTTAAGAACCAAAGTTGGAGATTCTTCAACCTGGTTGAAAATTGTTTGCTCCGCAGGGAATCTCCCAAAATTGAGACCTGTAACCAATGCAAACTCCCTCATCCCGAAGCACATCTCTTCTCCATTCACAAGGAACTTCATCTCCATAGAATTTGAGCTGGACTTCCTGAGGAGCATGTGGTATATAATCGTTCCTGAGAAACGCAGTAACGGGTGCCCTTTGAATAAGAATCTGAATTGGGTTTTCTCTACCCTTTCAGTTAGATTCATCTTCGCAAACTTGGCAGCAATATTTCCCATATTAGTTTTCCAGGATACCCTCCCAGCAAACTCGGGTATTATAGTGGACTCCATCTACAAAACAAGGAAGAAGATGGGAATAAGCAAATCGAATTAACCATTGAGAAATGCTTGCAAATTTCTTAATACATTAAGGTGCAGTAAAGGTGCAGTAATACATTAAGGTGCAGTAATGGACAGTTCTAAATACATTAAGCATATGACGTGTCATTTCTTAAATCAACAACTCATCCTGTCTCATTGGCATTCTATTAAACGTAAAGCAGTAAAGCAGAATAAGAACAGACGAAAATTAAGCAGTAAAGCAGCAAAAGTTAAACCCTAAGCCTACACAGTCAAAGAAAACACAAAAATACCATTTCTTCACAAGAACATAACAAACATGGAAATGTCATTTCTTAAACGAGAAATGAATGAATAAACGTGAAATGCATGCATGCAGAATAAGAACATTGATACAATACTCGTCCCTAAAAGCATTTACACACATAAATGAAACCAAAACCAAACCCTAAACCCTAAATACATCAATATAAATCAATATAAACGGCATAATACACTTCTAAAACCTAACCCTAACACTTAAAGCCCTAAACTCACCGGAATATGTCGAAGAGACGGCGGAAAAAGACGATGTTGTCGAATAGAGTGGAAAGTCGATGATGTTGGACGAGGAACGATGTTGAGGAACGATGATCTTGATCTATGTTGAAGGAAGTCGGCAGTTGGGAAGACGTGGTTTTGGAAGTCGGAGTGGGAGGGAGAATCGGGGAGGTTTTGTTTTAAATTAGGGCCGGAAAATTATATATAAGACTAATGACGCGAATTCCCATCCACGCGTTTCATCTAAAAACGCGTGAGTTCATCAACGCGATTTAGATGAAACGCGTGGATGGGAATTCGCGTACATTTAAAAACGTGAATTACCATTCACGCGTTTCATCTAATTCGCGTTGATGAAATCACGCGATTTAATCTGAATCGCGTGAGTGGTGATTCGCGTCAATGAGCGTAAAATCTGACGCCCGAGGGGTATTTCTGACATTTCGTAGGGCAAAAGGGCCCTTTTTGCCAACATTAGCAGGCGCGGGCCCTTTTTGGAATTTCCCCTGTTATGGGGCCATTTCATCAAATTTCCCATGTATCTAGTTTTTTTTCCACACAATCAATCATTAATAGAATTTTTAAAATATTTAATAATTGAAAATGTTATATATTTTGAAGACAAATAAAGTTATTTTATTATTTTAGTTTATGATTTAAATAATATGATGGAATTTGGATTAAATTCAAGTTTTTTTTATCTGAAATCCGGTTATTTTCAAAAATTATGTTTGGTTTGGAGTATTTATAAATGAGTTATTTCCGTAAGAATGAGAGCTAGTTTGATATTGAGTTATTTGAATTTTAAAAAAATAACATCTTAATCACATCAGGTATATTCTTAATCATCAAATTACTTAATTCATATAATTTAAAATACTAAAATATATTTGCTTTATTTTTATAAATTTTAAATATGAAAAATAAATTTAATAATTTAATCTAAATAATAATAAAAAAACTCACATTTTCATTAAATAAAATTTTGATTTCATACCTTTCAAATAATTCCACAACAAACAAGCTTGAAATATCTAGCTTATCTGACACTTTCATTTTCAAAGTCGAGCCTCCGTATTGGCAATTTTCCCTAACCGTCAATGGCGAGTCGAGATAGATTATTAGTATTGTCTAATATTTAGGTAAGGTACAAGTATTTGGTTATATAAGTATCGTCGTCTATTAGAAACATTGTTTGAATCTTATTATTAAAACAATTTAGATTTGTAACAATTTTTTTGTCTTAAATCGTAATTGTTTTGTTCTATTAATTTGTTTTATTTCTCATCAATAATATATAAACTTAGATTATATCATCCCTTATTTATTATTATTTTTTAATAAAAAATACCAGCTTGATCTCATTGTCATAACATTCACTTCAATAAGACATTCTAAGGGAGAATCTAACAAAAACATATCATCTCTTATATATTATATAAAATAAAATATTAATTATTTTTAAATATATTTATATTTTATATTTAACTAGTGATTATATATTATATCTAATCATTTTCAGGTTACATATTATCAAATAGATGTTAAATTTAAAAGTAAAATAAATAATATTTTTATTATTTGGTTTAGTTATCTTCAGGTTGTGTGGTACCAACAAATTGTAATTAAACATTTTTATTATTCAGTTTAGTTATCTTCTAGTTATGTGATACCAACAAATTATAATTAAACATTTTTATGCCGTTTATAAGAATTGCATTCTATGTTCATTCGTGTAGTATGGTTCTATTTTTTTTGTTAACTTGTTTATCATAAATGCAATATTATTGAAATATTGTGTTCTTCAAAATCTAATATTACTTCCTAGGGTCTTTATCATTATATATATATATATATATATATATATATATATATATATATATATATATATATATATATATATATATATAAAAGTAGGGTGACAACAAATTAAGTAAAAACTTTCTTGATATAAAATATATAAATATACTTTTAAATTTGTGTTGTGTATGAGTTGTCTTATGACTAGTAAATTTTATAAACAGGTAATTTGTATGTATTTTTTATTTTATTTTTTTCAAAAATCAAAACAAAATATATTAAATAGAAAAAATATCAAAAGTTTTGTCTGTAGTATTATCTAAATTTTTTTTTTCATTCACTTTTTTATCTTAAAAAAATTTCTTTTATTTTAATTACATCCTTATATTTAATGAAAACAAAATTATTTTCATTTTTACTTTATAAATTTTTAAAAGTGACTTATAATGATGACAGGGACAAAGTATTAAAAAGCAAGTTATAGCAATCCACTTACAAAATTTAAAGTATGTAAAGACCTTAAAATATTATTTGAATAAATTCTAACCACTTTTATAAATAAAGAAATACAGTTTTTAGCTGTATTTTCAATCAAACTTAAGGCTTGTTTGAGTAAGTTATTTAAAAATAATTTGTAGTTTGTTTGATCATGAACTATTTATGGTTTGATTTATTTTAATAGAATAATTTAAATATATAGTTTTTTTTTAAATATTATTAAAGAATATAAGAAATATGACTTTCTCATTTAAATTCTAACACATATATGAAATGAAAATATGACTATAATTATTCTACTTTCTTACATTACAAAAATCAAAATGATTTTTTTATTAATTTAAGTAAAATGATTTAATTTAATTTTAAAATTTAATCAAGAAAAATTATGAAAAATATTTTAATTTATAACTTAAATATTAAATTTATTTATTTGAATAAAATTAAAACAAAAATCTTTAACAGTTGATTAACATAACGTAGATTATAACAACTTGGATTCTTACTGTTTATCTCTATAAAAAAATTAAAAAAAATATATGTATATATTGTATTAGTTATTTGCTTACTTATTTATTATATTTAAATTTTTTAATTAAAAAATAAAGTAAAAATATTTTTAAAACTTAATATATAATTATATTAAATTAAAAATAGAGTTCAAATAATGTGTATATAATAAATATGGAGAAAAAATAAAATATATATTTTAACCAAAATATATAAAAATATTTTTAAAATCAATTTAATAAATATAGAAACTAATAATCTAAATAAGATTTTTCATCTCTTTTAATTTAATTTTTTAGGATGTGACTCTTTATAGAATTTCATGAACTGTTGGTATGATTCATGAATTCTTTAATCTGGTCCGTTTTTACTCATAAAGTGAGTCGTGCACTATAAATAAATGTATTTACTAATTACAACTTTATAATGATAATGTAAATCAAGAAAAGTTCATTTATAAACACAATTACAAAGTTTTGTCGATGTGTCGATACAAAAGAAGAAAATTGTATTATATGAGACTCCATTTGTTGAAAATATTGTAATATTTGTTCATTTTTAATTATTGAAAAAATATATTTTTCAATATAAACTACCAAACTATCGTTCATTCATTCGTCTCCCATTCGATTACGCAAATCAGATTTTACAGTCTTCATTGCAGAAAAAATTCTTTCAACGGATATACCTGCAACTAGTAAAACTAAAGTCAGCTCTATTAAACGATAAACCAATGGTAGTTTTTCTGTTGCAATCAGTGTCTGAGCAAGAATTCTCAAGTCTTCAATTGAAGAAAATTGAGGATCATCCCGTAAATGAAATAAGTAAGCCTAAAAATATTGTTTTAAAACCAAATAATCAGTGCCTCTAAAATTTCCGGGATAAAGTTCAGCAAGGAAGATGAGCGAACATCAAATTGAGTGAATGAATTTCTTGGATGAAGACATGATATGCAACAAAACAGTTCAGTATTGACTTCTGAAAACGATTATTCATCTCTTACATAATCAAATCAACAACCTAACATTAAAATTCAAAATTTTGATAAAATTAATAATAAACAAAATCTATTAACAAACAAAAATAAACGTTATTATAATACCTTACAAAACGTTTCCACGCGATAATAATAAAGATTAGTGATGAGTTTCCCTTTTTTCTCTCCGCCTACCATAGCTATCAATTAGCATATTCTTATTCATATCAAATATTGTGATAGAGTGCAATTGAAAAAATTTGTTAACTTGGTCCAAAATATCATTTCTCTATAATATAGTTAAACTTAAAACAGAAAAAGAACTTACTTCAAATTCCTAAGCCCTAAATCACTAATTAAAATTGGTTACCACTTGCCTAAAATCCAAAACCCTAAATGGCCAAATTCCTAATCCAATGTTATTGTTCGACTATTTAAATACGAATACTTGAAAAGAATAAGGCATCGAATTATATTTGCCGTCTCTAATTACGGATAGCTGAAAGCAAACGGTGAATAATATCACTAGCTGCTAAGTGCTGAATTGGTGAGTGGTGAGAGTTTTTGAATTGAGAAACTAAAATATTAGTTATGAGTACAAGAGAATTGACGCCAACGGCAGAGCCACTCAGTGGAGGTGGGATATATATATATATATATATATATATATATATATATATATATATATATATATATATATATATATATATATATATATATATATATATATATATATATATATATATATATATATATATATATATATATATCAAAGATTTGTCAACGGGGGGTTTTGTTGTTGAGTTTTATAAGGATGTCAGTCGCCTCAATTTTAATTTCCTTTATTATATTTTAAAATATAATAATAAATTATAAGTAAATATTTATTTATAATTTGATACATAATTAATATAATAATTATTTAAAAAAACTAATAATATTAATTAAAAAATTATAGTCATATATTAAATTAATTTATAAAATAAAATTATTTTTCAATATTAATAAATGATACTTATAATTAATTATATAAATATTTATTGTTTTTCAATATTAATAAATGACACTTATAATTAATTATATAAATAGTGATATTATTATAAATTAATACAACTCATATCTATATAAACTCATATCTATATAATTTATTTGTTCAAACTAATTTATAACTATACAATTATAATTTCAAATATAAATTTATTAAAATAATTATGTTAGGATCTAGATCGCGGATGGCGTACCAGGGTCTGGCCGGTTAACCCTTTCTGATAACACTCAACGGTTGGCGTTAATCCGGTTAAAAATTATCACCGGTTTCAATACTGCACAAACTGTCATAAACCCTTGAACCGAGTTCAAGTGCGGAAGTGGTTTGTTTCAGGTTGAAGCAACACACACACAAGATGAATGGAGATGCGGTTTGGAGAATGTCGGTTGAGGATTAGTGATGCGGTTAGAATATTATGAGTCGGTTAGAAAATGGAACCGGTAGAAAGTAAAGCACGAGACAGGTTTTTATGGATGTTCGGAGATAACACTCCTACGTCAACCCTTCTTCTCAAACCACGAGAAGGATATTCACTAAGGAATACACAAACACAATACACGATCGAGTCTTATTTACTGCTCGATAATCACTCGTACAATTCTCACAGGAATTGTAATACACTTCACAAACACACATAAACTTTGAATCTTAGAGAGATAATGGCTTTGATCACTTTGTAGTTTTTAGCTTGTTCTCTCTCTTGTCTATTAGAACTGTTGTAACTGGGAACTGCATTTACTCCTCTTCAACTCCTTCTTTTATAAGTGAAATGTGTCAACGATCACATTTCTTCAACGGGTAGCTTCAGAGGGTCAGCATAGCATTAAATGCGGTTTAAGCTTCCAAGGCATGGAGCAGACTGACTTCATTTGTCTTTTACTTAATATGGCAACTACCGGTTGGTCAGTTGCCTGCATCTGGAAAACTGCACCTTTGACTTGTACCAGAATGGTAACTGTTTCTTCAGGCAATCTTCTGCAGCCTTCAGAGTATCATCAAACTTGTATGGATATGGCAATGTCACAGTCTGATCCTTTGATATCATCTTTCGCAGATTCTCAAAGTGTTCGTTTGCACCAATTTGTAGATTGTACTTTATTTGATATCTTTGACTTCTTTCTTTAAGTAGTCTACTCGTCGGTTTTAGGTTGAATACTTCATTTCGGTTTAGGATGTCTACCGGTTGTTCATAGCTTCAGGTTAACCGGATAACTTCTGGTTTTGGATACATCCTTTGCTTCTTCTTCTAACCGGTTTGATTACTTGACCGGTTAGAGTTCTTGACCGATTGGAGTTCTTGACAGGTTGGAGTTCTTGACAGGTTGGAGTTCTTGACAGGTTGGAGTTCTTCACCGGTTGGAGTTCTTGACCGGTTGGAGTTCTTGACCGGTTGGAGTTCTTGACCGGTCTTGAACAATAAATTTGTTTTGTTAAATTGTTATTAACCGGTCAATTTTATCTAACAATTTCTCCATTTTTGATTATTTTATTTAAAATATTCAAAACTATGCGTCCGGTGGTCGTTTAAAGAGTTTGTTGTTTTGAAGAATATTTTGGAAAAGAGTTTGAAAAATTTTGCGAAAACTTTGAGAAAAGTTTTATCTATCAATTTCTCCATTTTTAATTATTTTATTTAAAATATTCAAAACCATGCAAGAAGTAAGAAGTAGGCCGGTTTAAGAATCTTATGTTTGTTTGGTCGGTTTAAAAATCTTATGTTTGTTTGGCCGGTTTTTGGAAAAACGGTTTGGTTTAAGGAGAACATTATTTGAAGAAAAATTTTGTATAAAAATTTTTGTAATCTAACAATTCTAAAATATTTCTAAGGGAAGAAACTTAGACTCGAGAAGTGGCTTTGTGAGGATGTTAGCCACTTCATGCTTGTTCCCTTCATGTGATGTGTCTGTCAGCAGTCGGCTGTCCGGATGCAATGTTGTCTCTTCCAAGCTTTTGTCTTGATTTACCTACATTCATAGACAATAGAAAATCTGGTCCCCATTTTTCTTTGGGTCCGTGGCTTATTAATCCCTTAGGAATCCATACTTTGATTATTTTGATAGACTTCTTATTGTGTGTATGTATAGTATATCTATCTGCTGATGATTTAACTTGAAAAGATGATTTTTGATAAACATCTCTTGACTTTCGGTCAAGTTTTTCTTTGCCATACAAACTGGCTGTCCTTCTCTCAGGTTTCAGCCAGCTTGAAGTTGGCTTTACATAAATCATCTCATCCTTTGAAGTTATATCATTACAACTTGTAATTTCTTCCTTGAGCTTCTCATTCTTAGATGAGATCTCACTTATTGAAACATCAACCTCTTTGATTTGAGATGAACAACTTGAACTATTAGACTTGCTTTTTGAAATAGTTTGATCAAGAGATTTTGACAGTTTTATGTACTTAATGACCATGTCAATAAGTGTAGCAATTAAATCATCTTGGGTAAAATCATCAAAGGAGAGATCAAATACCTCAGGTTTTTCGCCGAAAGTCATTCTTGCTTGCTCCGTGTTGCTTGAGTATTGAAACTAACTGTTCTGATACCAATTGTTAGGATCTAGATCGCGGATGGCGGACCGGGGTCTGGCCGGTTAACCCTTTCTAATAACACTCAACGGTTGGCGTTAATCTGGTTAAGAATTAACACCGGTTTCAATACTGCACAAACTGTCACAAACCCTTGAACCGAGTTCAAGTGCGGAAGTGGTTTGTTTCAGGTTGAAGCAACACACACACAGGATGAATAGAGATGCGGTTTGGAGAATGTCGGTTGATGATTAGTGAGGCGGTTAGAATAATATGAGTCGGTTAGAAAATGGAACCGACAGAAAGTAAAGCACGAGACAGATTTTTATGGATGTTCGGAGATAACACTCATACGTCACCCCTTCTTCTCAAACCACGAGAAGGATATTCACTAAGGAATACACAAACACAATACACGATCGAGTCTTATTTACTGCTCGATAAGCACTCGTACAATTCACACAGGAATTGTAATACACTTCACAAACACACAAGCTTTGAATCTTAGAGAGATAATGGCTTTGATCACTTTGTAGTTTTTAACTTGTTCTCTCTCTCTTGTCTATTAGAACTGTTGTAACTGGGAACTGCATTTACTCCTCTTCAGCTCCTTCTTTTATAGATGAAATGTGCCAACGGTCACATTTCTTCAACGGATAGCTTCAGAGGGTCAGCATAGCATTAAATGCGGTTTAAGCTTCCAAGGCACGGAGCAGACCAACTTCATTGGTCTTTTACTTAATATGGCAACTGCCGGTTGGCCAGTTGCCTGCATCTGGAAAACTGCACCTTTGACTTGTACCAAAATGGTAACTGTTTCTTCAGACAATCTTCTGCAGCCTTCAGAGTATCATCAGACTTGTATGGATATGGCAATGTCACAATCTAATCCTTTGATATCATCTTCCGCAGATACTCAAAGTGTTCGTTTGCACCAATTTGTAGATTGTACTTTATTTGATATCTTTGACTTCTTTCTTTAAGTAGTCTCCTCGTCCGTTTTAGGTTGAATACTTCATTTCAGTTTAGGATGTCTACCGGTTGTTCATAGCTTCAGGTTAACCGGATAACTTCCGGTTTTGGATACATCCTTTGCTTCTTCTTCTAACTGGTTTGATTACTTGACCGGTTGGAGTTCTTGACTGGTTGGAGTTCTTGACCGGTTGGAGTTCTTGACAGGTTGGAGTTCTTGACAAATTGGAGTTCTTGACCGGTTGGAGTTCTTGACAGATTGGAGTTCTTGACCGGTTGAAGTTCTTGACCGGTTGGAGTTCTTGACCAGTTGGAGTTTTTGACCGGTTGGTGTTCTTGACCGGTTGGAGTTCTTGACCGGTCTTGCACAATAAATTTGTTTTGTTAAATTCATATTAACCGGTCAATTTTATCTAACAAATTATTAATAATATTTTATTTAATAAAAAAAATTAACATTGTTCAAATATATAAAAATATATAATATAAGAAATGATATATATAATAATGTAAATTATATAATAGTATTCTTTTTTTAAAATTATATATATATATGATAATTACATATTATTTTTTATTAATTTCAATATAATTAATAATACAAATGATTTATAAAATAATGATTATATATAATAATTCTTATGATTTTAGATGATTTTACTACAATTTAGATCGCAAATGTTTATATTCTAGATAAATCCAAGATACAGTCATACACATGTTATTAAAAATATTTTTTTTTGTTTATAGTATATTCCTACACTATTACTTAGTGGGAAAATGGGTATTGAAAACAAAGAAATGGGATATGTACATATTTTCTAGCACAATTATATCTTATATAAAATATCAATATTTATTCCCACCTAAGACAATAATTCTATAGGATTTTGCAAATTAAGAGGAATTGAAGCTCAATAATGATGTAGAAAGATTTTTGGGAGATAGAAGAATCAATTTTGCTGTCAGAAGATGAATGAGAGACACTCTTATACCAAATCGAAGAATTTCAAAGCTTTTTATATCAGTTTGGATTTTAATGAAAATTCAATATTCTTAAAGATTTTATTAAATATGGTTCATCTATATGAATGTTAGTAACCTTTAATAAGTTGTGAGAATATCTTAAAAAGAAGATTGATTTACAAAAACTATTTTGTTATTTTAGTTTATTTAAATAATATGATGAATTGCACCTAGAGAGAGAAATTTTCTCTAGAGATTTTTTTTCTCACTTAGGCACGACCGGCACATCAACGCCGCCGGAGCTTTTGACGTCGGAATGATCTCAAATTTCTCCAGCAGATGCGTCTCTTTCCCCCTACAATCTGACCGAAGGAATTTCAATTTGAACAGAGGAATCGGGAGAAATCACAATTATAGTTTCTGGATCGGATATTTAAGTCGTTTTTGGCACGATCGGCACGAACAACACAAACGACACAGATTCTCTCCGCGACCGCGCTTCTACATCGGAAGTCGGCCGCCATCCTCCGGCACCTTCGATCGGTTGTCGTGCGCCCTCTGGAACGTGTTCTGTTGTGCAAGGAACGGTCGCGATCATCTTCTCTTACCGTTGACCGGAGCATTTCGTCAAACCCCCTTCTGTAGAGACTTGACGTCGAATCGGCGTCGATCGCCCTCCTCTTCTCACTTTTCATTTTCAGGTTAGTTCGGACATTGGTCGGGACATCAAACCACACCGCGAGGCGCGGGTAGGTCTCCATTGAACTTCTTTCTCGCCATTTGAATCAAGTGTTCGGTCTAGAGGAAGCTTTCATAGCTACGGACCATTCCAAAATTGCTTAAACCCTTTCTTGTTTGAGAAATTATTTTCAAGCCCCTGTTCCGGTGCGATTGGTTTCCAATCGTGCTGTTTGCGCCCACCCTTTGCTGCAGAATTCCAACCTCTGTGGCTCCTTTGAAGATTAGGCAGTTTGCGCTTGATCTTTCCAATGACTGGTACGCGCCCGTCCATTGTAGTTACTCGGGCAAGGGGCATCCTTCAAGTCCGCCCTGATGATCCTAAGAAGGTGCTGAAGGGGCCATCGACAAGCAGCAAGGCTAGGTCTGATAGACGAACTCGCAGGTCTCTTAACAATCCCAGGAAGCAGAAGCCAGAAATCATGGATGAAGTCCTAAACAACGGAGAAGATGTGCCTATTGATTCTATGCCAAATACATCATCGGGTATGAGTTCTTTTCCACATGCTGATGAATTATATGAGAATAGTTCTATTGGGGATTCATATTGTAATAATATGCATGTTCATAATAGAAATGATATGATTGAATTGATATTAAAATACAGTACTGCATATAGAAATGATAGGACTTTAATTCTAGAAAATTATGTTGTTACTGGACTTGCTGCACAGAATGGACCGTTAGAGTCGTTGGTTGGTACCCTAGACCTGACCGGTCATTCTATTGGGAAATTGGATTTGAAATCTTGTCTTGCTGAAATTGATGACAATCGGGTCGCTTGTGCTGAAAATTCGGTCCCAATGTTGGAGATAATCTGTCAAAAAGGCTCTAAGGCAATGCAAGAAAATGACATAAATTGTACAGGTTTATTGGGTCCTATTGAAAGCTCAAAATTGGGGGTTGTTTCTGAATCGGGTGAAAACATTATGCTGAGATTTATGTTTGTTTTGAATGATCCTACTGAAGTTGGTACTGGTGTTCCTATTGAGGTAAGTATGACAGAGCTGAATAAGACTGTTGATCGAGAATTAATAGGTTCAAAGAATATTACAAGGTCGAGGTCAGTTTCAGAAGCAGGAAAACATGATAGTTTGGGTAATTCAGGTGCAGAGAAAGATCAGAAAACAAATTTTACCGGTCCTGCTAAAGAGGATGCTAAACTGGGCAAAATAGGTCATTTTGAAATTGCCTCTACAGGGTTGGAGATATCAGCTGCTCAGAGTCCATTAGGTCCAAAGAAGGATATAATTTCAGATTCTTGTTCTGCAATGGGAAATCTTGCAAATCTAAAAGTCTCGGGCTCCATTAATGATCAGAATTCTAAGTCTACCTGTCCTGCTAAGGATCAAATGGAAAGTCAGATATCCAGACTCTGTACTAGGCTTGAAAAAGGTTGGACAGAAGACACTAAATGCGCTCAGGATTCTAAAACTGAGGCTAAAATTGCAGGATCTTCTAAACAGCCTGCACATCTAGCTTAAACCGTTAAAGGACATAGTCTAATAGAATCTAGAAACACTGAAGAAATTGGATCTGAGTTGGAGCTATTCATGGAAATAAATTCAGCTAAATTAGAAAAACCTAATAATATAGATCTAAAGGATGATGAACTGAACTTGATTGGTATAGCCAATGGTGAAAGCTTGGCTGGAAATTATATTGATTCGTTGATTGATGACATCATGAATGACAATCTGTTTGAAAATCTGGGTCTGGGTATGGATCTCATGGAAGCTACAAATAAGTTGGGTCAGAATATAAGTCAGGGTATAAGAGGTGAAGAATGTATGAAACTGGAAGAATTAGCCAACGGTTTTCGCTTGGCCGGGTCTGATGAGGGGTTAGCCAACGGTTTTCACTTGGCCGGGTCTAATATGGGGTTAGCCAACGGTTTTCGCTTGGCTGGGTGTGAAAAAGATAATTTGGTTGCAAAAAAATTGGGTCTAATAAGGGTGGATAACAGGAATATTCAAGTCATTGATCCTGAACACGCCGGTCTTGGACACACTAAAACTACGCATGGCATTGGTCATATCTCTTCAAATGCCGGTCCTAACTCTTCAAATGCCGGTCCTAGCTCTTCAAACGCCGGTCATAGCTCTTCAAATGTTGGTCCCAGCTCTTCTAATGCCACTCCTATCTCTTTTAATGTTAGTCCTATCTCTTTGAATGCCGGTCCTGACATCACATATCCACCTTCTACCGGTCCTAATCGCCAATATAATAAATCTACTAACAAAGCTATGAGCCACCAGTCGAATCAAACGAACCAAAGCATAGATGTTGATTTGGAATCAGATGATAGCACTGACTATGATGAAACAATAATATGCGACCTCGAATATCATAAGTCCATGAAAAAGATATCGATAACAAAGATCAAACCAAAAGCAAAGAAGCATAATTCTTCCAAAACAAGTGCTGAAATTGAAAAGATTGATCAAGAAACCTGATCGAATAATTCTAAAACAGCTAAGAAGGGTAAGAATGGATCGAAAATTAAAGAAAGGAAAAACATGAAGGCAAATAACTCAAGTTCTAAGAAGATTGCTGAAGTAAATCCCAAGGAAACTATGACACCCGAGGCTAACCCTGATATATTGAACCTGGGTGCATTTTCTCCACTCGTTAATCTGGATCCTGAAATGCCAATTGATAGCATTCAAAAGAGGAAAACTGACACACAAGAGAAGACCACTAAATGGGATATTCTAAAGAAGATCGGAACAATTGAAGGCAACGGTTTTGTGGGAAATACAAGGGTTAGATGGGCCGAAAAGAACAAACAAGTCAGGAAAAATAGCATCCCTGAAACAGTCATCTCCTCAGCTCCTCCTACTTCTACAATTCCTGGCAAAGAAAATACTCAGGCTGATAACAAGGATCCTACTGCTGGTCCAACATAGTCAATGAGGAAAAACGAAATAGCAAATTTGGCAGGACTGAGAAACCAAATGAAGAAGCTATTTTTCCAAATTAATAAACAAGAGATTACGATTCCCCAAGAAAGAAATGATCAGTTGGATTCTCAATTCAACAGTCACTATCTAAAGAATTGGAATCTCTTCAACAAAGACCAATATGATGAAGTGATCAAGTGGACGATTGACACCATGAAGGAAATTTCGAAATGTAATAAAACAAAGGTGTACACAATCATGAGCAACCCAAACAAAACCTGGCAAGAAAGAAATGTGTGGAATGGAAATGCCATGAGCGATCCAGAAAAGGGAAAATTCCATATAGACACCTTATTCCTAAAGGTAATTACACTTGATCATCCGCACCGGTTTGAGCTCCCACCAGAAATTGAAGAAAAATGTGTCAATGCATGGGAGTTTGTCATAGTTGGTCATTTTATGGGCAACATGAAGGCACCCTTTGCTGAGGTTAAGAGAACGTTGATGGGTCAGTGGGAATCCTCTGGTCTAGAGAGGATCACAATCAATGATCACGAATTCTACTTTCTATCCTTCAGGAATGGAAGCGAAATAAAGTCGATCATAGAGAGCGAATATACTTTTATCAGGGGAAAAAGATTCAAGTTGTACAAGTGGAGAGAGGAACTTAATACTAATCATAGACCGCCTGAACTTGAACAAATCTGTGTGAATCTCAAGAATGTTCCACCACACATGTGCAACCCGATGGGCCTAGCCTATATTTCAAGCATTATAGGCAAACCATTTATGTTTGACCCAGCAATGGAAGGCTACGAGCGTGCATCTGTGGCCAGAGTTAGTGTCGAAATCCATCCAAGTAGCTCTCTTCCAATCAAGCTTGAACTTAAATATAGACTGGGAAATTTATTTGACATTGGAGTACAATACGAATGGAAACCAAATAGATGTATATGGTGTAGCACATTCACACACGCTACGAATAAATGTCCAGTCAATAATAATCTAAAATCGAAGGCCAATAATAACACTCAAGTAAGCGATATCAATGACTCTAACCAGGCTCAGGTTGAGAGAAATGTGAACAGGTCTGAACTTAACAGTAATGAACGCACTAAGGATGATAAGATGGGCAACCAAAAGAAAAAACAGATAAGGGTAAGGAAGTAGATAGGAAAAAGAATGAAGTGGGTAAGGGTACAAGTTGACCCTACTAACGTTGATCATATTGGTCATGTTCAAGGCACCGGTCCTAGGGATTCTGTTTTCTCAAGAATAGGTCTTGTTCAAAATGTCAGTCCTGGTCAGGGTATCGGTCCTGATAAAGCTGGACATAGACACACCGGTCCTAGAGCTTCTCATAAAGCTATTGTTCCTAGCCATATTGACCATATTAAGCCTGGTCTTGGACTTGCTGATCGTGAAACTACTCAAACTACCGGACTTGCTACTACAGGTCCTGATGAAAAATGTGCAACCATTGCTGATCCCGACTATATTGGTCCTGATACTAGCACAAGTCCTATTATTGTGGATGATACTATTGTTGGTCCTAACTCCACCAATCCCAATACTGATCAAAGAATTGGTCTTGATGTAACTACATGTCCTAGTTCCAAAGTTTTTGGAAGTCAAAGATCTATGGGACGGAGAATACTTGGCCCATATGAAATAAGAAAAATTGGATCTGAATGCACTCCAATAGGTCGCGAGTCTACTCTTCACAGTTCTAGGAATGCAAGCAAGAACAGAAAAAACAATGTCATCAAAATTTGAAATGACCTGATCCTTGGGCTTAGAGCCACCTTTCGAGATGATGAACAGGAGAATCTTGGAATAAGTTATAAAGAAGCTCTTGAGAATGGACTGAGAAATCTTGGGTTTTGTGAAATCAAAAGATCAAGTGCAGAAGAAGACAATTTGGTCTTGAATAAGGCAGTGAGCCTTAGTTCTGAAGTAGGGCGAATTAAAACCGATAACAAACACGAATCCAATAGTGAAGAGGTTCAAAGTCAGAAAAAACCTACCAATTCTAGGAACTTCTTCACTTGGTCTTCTACGAGAGGGAATGAGCAAATTAGAAAAAGTAGAATTGACAGATGTCTGGTAAATGAGAACTGGATTAACCAATTTCCGAGAAGTCAACTTCATGTTTTGAATCCAGGTATATCTGATCACTGCCCGATTAAATTGTTCTGGGGAAAGGAAGAAATGTTCAAAAGACCCTTTTAAAATTTTCAATTTCTGGATGGATAATGATAAATTCAAGGGTATTCTCGAAAGCGTATGGTCAACAGATGTTAGAGGTTCCAACATGTACAGGGTTTCTAAGAAGCTTGAGCTCCTGAAGAATCATCTCCAAAGCTTTGACAAGAAGAAGTTCAGCAATATCTCCAATAGAGTTCTAACTGCTAGAGAAGAACTGGAAGAGGTTCAGAAAAAGTTATTAAGGGATGATAGTAATGAACAACTCAATGAAACAGAAAGATATGCGCTTAAAAACTTCAGGAAGCTGAGTCTGCTTGAAGAAAATTTTGTTAGACAGAAATCAAGACAAAGCTGGCTCTCGTTGGGTGACAAAAACACAGCTTTCTTCTACAGAAAATGCAAGGCTAGAAATATGATAAACAATGTGTACAGGCTGAAGAATGATGATGGTGAATATGTTCAGGGTCAAAAGGGTGTCCAAGATCTGGCTATCGATTTCTATAAGCATCTTATGGGTATAAGAAAGCAGCATCAAAATCACCTGAATACCTTGTATTAAATTATTGATAGGAAAATCTCTACAGAAGATAATCGCGAGTTGATAAGGGTGGTCACGAAGGTTGAGGTTAAAGAAGCTCTGTTTAGTATTGATGGGAATAAAAGCTCGGGTCCTGATGGGTTTAATGCACAGTTCTTCAAAGATAATTGGTCGGTTGTGGATAAAGATGTTACTGATGGGGTTCTGGAGTTTTTCAAAAACAGGAAGATGTTAAAGCAATGGAATACAGCGATCCTAACCTTGATCCTCAAAACTGCGGTACTTGAGAAAGTACAAGATTTCAGACCAATTTTCTACTACAATGTGATTTATAAAATAATTTCAAAAATTCTTTCTAAACGTTTTAAAAATGTAATAGGAAAAATAATAAATCTTAATCAATCTGCATTCATCCCCGGTAGGACAATCTCTCATAATATTCTTCTAATGCAGAGCCTATTAAAAGGCTACGGGAAAAAGAAAATATCCCTAAGAGTGGCTTTCAAAAATAGATATCAAGAAAGCTTTCGACTCTTTTAGATGGGAAGCCATTCAAGACTTTCTGGTTGTTTCTGTTTTTCCTATGATTTTTATCGATTGGATTATGCAATGCGTTTCATCATCCTACTTTGTTGTTAGCGTCAATAGAGTCCACAAAGACTATTTCAGGGGTGAAAACGGGGTAAGGCAAGGGGACCCCCTCTCTTCTTACCTTTTCGTAGCTATCATGGCGATCTTTGAGAGCATCTTCGCGATGTTCTGAAAGAATCGTCAATACATCTTTCACCTATTCTGTGAGGTAGAGGAGGTAACACATTTATGCTTTGCTGATGATTTATTCATTCTAGCGCACGCAGACGTTGATTCCATTAAAACTATTAGGGATGCACTAACGTTCTTTTCTGAGGTAACAGGTTTAACTATTAATGAAAGCAAAAGTGTGACATTTTATGGAGGCGTGAAGGAAAAAACAAAGCAGGACATCTTCAACATCATGGGCATCAAGGAAGGCATCTTT
The DNA here is from genome assembly GCF_907164915.1 of Impatiens glandulifera. NCBI lineage: Eukaryota > Viridiplantae > Streptophyta > Magnoliopsida > Ericales > Balsaminaceae > Impatiens > Impatiens glandulifera. The sequence continues at coordinate 114,601,225 of NC_061862.1, read as the reverse complement.
CCCATAAGGTACTTAGGAATTCCGTTAACTGCGAAGCAAATCGAGATCTCACACAGCAAGCCGCTAATTGAAAAGGTAAAAAACACGATATCTGGCTGGGCAGCGAAAAAACTTTCTTATGTAGGGAGGATCGAACTTATCAAAACCGTGGTTATGGGCATAGTTGTCTATTGGGCGCAGCAAATAGTCATTCCGAAGAAGGTAATGAAGGAACTCGACACGCTGATGAGAAACTTTATCTGGGGTAGTAGTGGAAGAGGAGGAAAGAAAGTCAAATGGACCGCTCTTTGCAAACCGAAGGACGAGGGAGGCATCGACTTGAAGAACTGTATCGAGTGGAACAAGGCTCTAACCTTCAAGCATCTGTGGGCTTTGGAGCGCAATCAGGAGTCACTATGGATCAAATGGGTGCATACGAGGTTTATGAATCACGAAACCAGCATCTGGACCTACAAAATTCACGAAGGTATGAGCTGGTCTCTGAAAAACATTCTTAAACTAAGAAGCAATATTACAGATCTTTATGACATCCAACTAAGGGACGGGAAATGCACTTTATTCTGGCACGACCCTTGGTTTGAAAACTAGCCTATCATCGACAAGAAGGAGTTTCAAAATACTCGTATCAGAAGGGACTACGCAAAAGCGAAAATCAGAGACATCAAAGACGGGAATTGGAACTTGCTCTTGAGAAGAATTCCAAAAGAAAAGAGGATACTTGATCATATAAGTAACCTACAACTACACGAAAGACCGGATATTCATGAATAGAAAGTTGAGGACAATGGGAAGCTGATATTGAAGAAAATATGGGAGGTAATCCGGGAAAAAGCGTAGAAAGTAGAATGGGCTCCTCTTGTTTGGTCAACGAAGATTATCCCTCGACACCAGTTCATCTTATGGCTCGCCTTCTGGGAAAAACTCGGCACTCGTGATCGTATCAGTAAGTATATGAGCATCCCGGACGCGAGCTGTCTTCTATGCATAGGAAATGAAGAAACATCCTGGAGCTGCTGTATTGCTTCGGAGCTTTGAGACAAATTCTATAAAATCCTGGAGCTGATCAGTTTCCCGAGCGAATGGAATGAAATCAAAGAAGCAGCACTACTCAAAGCCAAGGGAAATAGATTTGTAACAAGCTTGTTCAAGTGCGGCTTTGGAGCAGTGGTGTATAACATTTGGAAAGAATGGAATACAAGGGTATATGACAGAACCCGCAGGAGCATTGACGAGTTATGGAAAGATATTGTATCGGATTGCAGCGCCCTTACGGGAACGTGGAGAAGAATTCCAAGCACGAAGCAGAACTAGAATATCTGCAGGAACTGGAATTTACCGTTTTTTAAACTCATTAGAATTGAAAGAATTGTAAATAGATAATTCATTTACGTTTTTAGCTTTTTATCTTTTATTCAGAATGTTACGACTTCAAAATATTCTAGGCCTGTCTAGAATGATCTCTTAAACTCGTGGTATTTTTTCCCGTTTTTGGGAATTTTTAATGAAATGATGCTAAGTCGTTTTTCCCCAAAAAAAAATAATACGATAAAATTTGGATTAAATTCAAGGCTTTATCTGAAATTTGGTTATTTTCAAAAACTATTTTTGGTTTTGAAGTTTTTAAAAATGAGTTATTTCGTAAAAAGGTCCGAGCTAGTTTGATATTGAGTTATTTGTGTTTTAGAAAAAAAAAATCTTATTCATATTTTATTAGTTATATTCTAAATTATCGAATTACTTAATTCATTTAATTTAAATATTAATTATATTTATTTTAATTTTATAAATTTTAAATATTAAAAGTCATTTTAATAAAAGTATTTTGTTATTTTAGTATATGATTTGAATAATACGATGAAATTTGTATTAAGTTAAAAATCTGAAATCTGATTATTTTCAAAAATTATTTTTTATTTTGAGGTATTTAAAAATCAGTTATTTCGGTAAAAAGACCGAATTAGTTTGATATTGAGTTTAGAAAAAAAAATCTTAATTATTTTATATGATGTATAATCTCAATCATCAAATGACTTATTTCATTTAATTTAAAATAATAAATATATATATTTTTTTAATTTTAAAAATTTTGAATATAAAATGTCATTTTAATAATTTAATATAAATGATAATAAAAAACCCACATTTTTATCGAATGAAATTTGATTATATACATTTCAAATAATTTCACAACAACATCAAGCTTATCCTTTACACTTTCTTTTCCAAGGTCGAGCCTCGTATAGAAAGTGTTCCATAACTGTCACTATCGAGTTGAGATAGATTATTAATTAGTATTGTCTATTGTTTCGGTAGGATATAAATATTCAGTTATAAGTATCTTCTTTTCGTCTATTAGAAACATGGATCTTCTTTTCATCTATTAGAAACATGGTTCGAATCTAATTATTAAAATAATTTAAATTAGTAACAATTTTTTTTCTTAAATTATAATTGTTTTTTTTATTTATTTATTTTATTTCTCATCACTAATATATACACTTAAAATCTATCATGTTTTTTTTTGTGTGTACGAAGGAAAGCCGTTAGCATGACCCTCACAGTTATAACATTACTTCAACTAAGACGTTTTAAATGAGAATAGAACAAAAACATATTATTATATAAAATAAAATATTGAATTTGTGTTTTAAATACATTTATATTTAACTATTAAATTTGGTTTAAAGTTATTAAATTTGGTTTAAAGTGATTAAATATTATATCTAATCAAATAAATGTTAAATATAAAAATAAAATAAAATTGATATTTTTTATTATTCGGTTTAGTTATCTTCGGGTTATGTGATACTAACCAATTGTAATTGAACGCTTTTATGTCCGCTTATAATAATTTCATTCTATATTCATTCGTGTAATTATAGTATGGTTCTTTTTTTGGTTAAAAAATATTATTGAAATATTGTGTTCTTTCCTCATTTTATTTTCTTCAAAATCTAATATTGCTTCCTAGGGGTCTTTATCATATATTAGTATTTTCTTTCCAGAATTATAAGGTGGCAACAAATTAAGTAAAGTAAAAACTCTCTTGAAATATAATATATAATTCTAATTCTAAATTTGTGTTGTGTATGGGTTGGCTCATGAGTCATGACTCTACATTGGTTTAATAGTAAATTTTTAGGTAATTTTGTATGTGTTTTTTATTTTTTATTTTTTTCAAAAATAAAAAAAAAATATATTCAATAGAAAAAAATATCAAATGTTTTGTTCGTAGTATTATCTAAATTTTGTTTTTCATTCACTTTTTTATCTTATAAAAATTTCTTTTATTTTAATCACATCCTTATATTTAATGAAAACAAAATTATTTTGATTTTTACTTTGTAAATTTTTAGAAGTGACTTCTAATGATGATATGGACAAAATATTAAAAAGCTAGTTACAACAATCCTTTTACAAAATTTAAAGTATATAAAGACCTTAAAATATTATTTGAATAAATTATAACAACTTTTATAAATAAAGAAATACATTTTTAGCTATATTTTAAATCAAACTTAGGGCTTGTTTGAGTAAGTTATTTGAAAATAATTTGTAGTTTATTTGATCATGAACTATTTATGGTTTGATTTATTTTAATAGAATAATTTAAATATATACTTTTTTAAAATTATTATTAAAGAATATAAAAAATATGAGTTTCTCATTTTAATTCTAACACATATATGAAATGAAAAGCATGACTATAATTATTCTACTTTCTTACGTTAAAAAAATCAAAATGATTTTTTTATTAATTTAAGTAAAATAATTTAATTTAATTTTAAAATGTAATCAAGAAAAATTATGAAAAATATTTTAATTTATAAATTAAGTATTAAGTTTATTTATTTGAATAAAATTAAAACAAAAATCTTTAACCGTTGATGTAGATTATAACAACTTGGATTCTTACAGTTTATCTCTATAAAAAAATAATTTAAAAAAATATATGTATATATAGTATTAGTTATTTGCTTACTTATTATATTAAAATTTTTTAATTAAAGAATAAAGTAAAAATATTTTTAAAACTCAATGTATAATTATATTAAATTAAAAATAGTGTTCAAATAATGGTGTATATAATAAATATGGAGAAAAAATAAAATATATATTTTAACCAAAATATAAAAAAAATATTTTAAAAATTAATTTAATAAATATAAAAACTAATATTCTAAATAAGATTTTTCATCTCCTTTAATTTAATTTTTTAGTTGGTGGCTCTTTATAGTATTTCATGATCTGTTGTTATGATTCGCGGGTTAACGAATTCTTTAATCTGGTCCGTTTTGTTTTGTCTCATTATGTGAGTCGTGCGCTATAATGCGAAGACCCGCTAATGTAGAGCTTTTTTAAGTTTTATATATATATATATATATATATATATATATATATATATATATATATATATATATATATATATATATATATATATATATATATATTGTTTTTCATTCATTTTTTATCTTACAAAAATTCCTTTTATTTTAATCACATCCTTATATTTAATGAAAAAATAATAATTTCATTTTTACTCTGTAAATTTAAATTTTTAAAAATGACTTTTAATGATGATAGGGACAAATTATTAAAAAGGTAGTTATAGAAATCCTCCTACAAAGTTTAAAATATATAAAGAATTTAAAATATTATTTGAATAAATTATAACAACTTTTATAAATAAAGAAATACATTTCCTGTATTTTTTTTAGGACTTCTTTGAGTAAGTTATTTGAAAATAATTCGTAGTTTGTTTGATCTTGAACTATTTATGATTTGATTTATTTTAATAGAATAATTTAAGTATATGAATTTTAGAGGAGTGATGGGTAGAGAATGATGTGTTAAATTAGGATAAATGGTAAGGAGAGAAAACGAGATAAAAAAAAATTATTATTTTTTCAGCGAAGATTGCGCCAAGTTATTATCTCTCAAATTTTTTAGAGAGATTATTTCTCTAAATTTTATTTTGAAATATTAGTAAAGAATATAAAAAATAATGATTTTCTCATCTAAAACACTTAAATGGAAATGAAAATCTGGACTATAATCATTCTATTTTAATAATTTACTTAAAATAATTTAAGTTTAATTTAATTATAGAAAATATAATAAAAAAATTATGAAAAATATATTTTAATTAATAACATAAATATTAAGTTTGTTTACTTAAATAAAATTTTTTTAAAAAAAATCTTTAACGTTGATTAACATTATAATCTACTTGATATGACAATTTGAATTCTTACTGTTTTTCTCCATAAAAATAAATAATTAAAATTAATAAATAAAAATATAATTAAAAAACTATGTATATGTAGAGTTACTTATTTGCTTATTTACCTATCATATTTCAGATTTCCCTCCCCTCTCCCCTCTCCCCTCTCCCCTCTCCCCTCTCGGTCATTCATATCGGACGTTCATCGGAGATATGAAGTTTTCAGTTCGCAAGTTACAGGTACGTATGAGATTTTTACTTTTTCATTACTGATGTATGTAAAGAGATGGTTCTGAAAACTAATGTATATTGTGGATATGAAAGAAATAGAGATTAATCATTACTATTACAGATTTTTAAGTTTTCTTTCTCAATTTTACTCAATGTTTGATTCGTTTTTCTGTTGTTGATTTGTTATATGTTCTTACATGCACAAATATGTATGAACAAATACTTATTTTTGTTTATAAGTGAACTAATCAAGTAATATGGAAAATGTTTAAGGAGTTGGGAAAAGTTATTAAACACAAACTCTTTTTGATCTGTAAATGGTATTTCTCAAAGTTGTCTTGTGATTTTATTATATTGATCCTTGATTTTATTATATTGATCCTTTATTGCTTAATATAATGTGAATTTTTCATCAAATCCAAATGACATACCTGCATTGATTCTGTTTTATTTTATTTAAAAATGGATCTGAATGAAACTAACAAACCTCATAATTTGAAATATTAGTTACATTATGCTATTTCATTCCCAAAAGGGTGTGTTTAAATTCCATTATTTCTAGCTTCTCAATTCTAATCATTGAGTAATCATTACTTATGTCTTTTTCCAAGTATAAAAACGTTTTGAATGTGAGGTGGGAAATTAAAAAAAAAAAAAAAAGAAAAAACAATAACTATGTTATGGATCAATTAAATGGGGTATCTTTATGTTTGAATTCATATGCTTATTTTGGGTTTAAATCTGTTCTTCCAAATGGGAACAAATGATATGTTTCATTATGTACCACCTTCACAAAATTTAATTATTTTAAAAAATAAGTCAAAACTAATGAAGAGAGAGAAGGAAAAATCCACCTACAGTATTTTGTGAATGTGATACAAAGTGGAACATATATTTTGGAACAACAGATCTCATCTCGCTTATTTCATATGAATTCTTTAGTATTTTATTATACGCGTGTCTTTTCTTGTGCTGATTTTTACATCTCCTTGTTCCACAAAATAGAAAAATAAAGTTACAGAATTTTTTAAAACCTCATAAAAAGCAGATTACAATAATTTAAGTGAAGAATCCAAACTAAACACTACCATATGCTGTGTTTGCTTTATGATAAGAATCATCTAAAGAAAATGAAGAACAATGAGCAAGGAGATGTTTCAGTTCTTATAAAGAAGATTGAAGAGATAGAGAGCAATTCAAGATCCAAAATTGAAGTCTTACTGACACATTCCAACTGCCTTCAACTCAAGATGAACAAAATGACTTCAAACAGCATCGAAGCTTCAAGTCTAGTAAACAACCCAAACATCGAATCTAACTCCAACAAAAGCATGATACTAGAACTGGCTGCTTTAAGAACAGAGAACAATCGTCTACACAATACAATATCCGAAATGGAGAAAGAGAATAAGAAAACAGTGAGTCATCAAAATAACATCATAAAAAAGTTAAGCGACGAGAACAAGGAAGTGAAACAAATAGCGGAGAAGAAGATCAACAAAACAGTTGGAGGGTTAAGTAAAAATTTAGAAGATCGAATTTGAATGATGAGTAGGAGAATAAAGGTGGTAGAACAACTTCATATCGAGAACAAGGAAGTCTACATGAAAACAAGAGACAAGTACTCGAAAGAGAAGACTGACATGATAATTATTGAAGACATGATGAATGAACTAAACAGGGTGGAAGTTAAGTTCGAGGAATTCAGTGATGATATTATGAAGAGGGTTTTGAAGTTTTCTTGTTGGGATGAGTTTGCAAAGGAATGGGCTAGGATGAAAGGAATGGAGAAGGAACATGAAGAAGAGATAGTGGAATTAAGGGAGAAGGTGAAGGAAATGGAAAATGTTTTGAATGAGAAGGAAGAAGAGATTACTATGATTGGGGAGGAGAAGAAGGAGGCTATTAGACAGTTATATGTTTGGATTAATTATCATCGAAACAATAGAAGGGTTTACGTGAAGGAAATTGTCTCAAGAAATCACCTTAGAATTTTGCGAATCAGGAAGAGCTCAAGTATGATGTTGAATTTTTGCAGGGATGAACGAGAGGCGCTTCTATTTCAAAACAAATAATTCTTGAAACATTATAGAAAGCTTGGATTTTGAATAAAGAAATTTAATATTGTTTAAGATTTTATTATTCTAAACTATATTAGTAACCTCTAATAACCTTATGAAACACGAATAAAGTATATTATTTATAATTATATTATTAAAATTAGAGTTGCGCAACAGAAGCGAGGTGGGTCCATAATCCACATGTCCCGATCGAAACTTGACTATAATATTAATATATATATATATATTTTCTTTTATTGTTTTGTTTAGTTCATCTTCAATTATATTTAGGTCTGAATGTTTTTAATCATGTAATTAGGATACAATCATATAAATATTTTGAAACATATTTATTGTTTAAAATATGTTTATACAAAATATTTGTCATACAAACATTATGAAACATATTTCTTGTTTATAGTATGTAACTACAAAGTATTTGAGAACGTGTAGATTCGTGAGTTTTATAAAAAGTTTGAATTTTGAAGATAGAAATTCAATATTCTTAAAGATTTATTAAATATGTTTCATCTAATTAATTCTAGACACCTTTAATGAGTTATGAGAAAAATCTTTAAAAAGATTAATTTAATAAATGTATGCTCTTTCAAAGGTTATATGATATATCTGACATTCTTTTCCCATAAAAAAATTATTATTAAATATGAGTAATATATTTCATAATTTAAAAAGTTATATATTTTAAAGATAAATAAAAGTATTTTGTTATTTTAGTTTATGTTTTTAAATGATATTATTAAATAAATAATTGACAAAGATTATGGGTAATTTGAATTAAATTTAAAGCTTTTCCTGAAAGGGAAATTTGACGAAATAACCCTGATAACAGGGTTATTCCCAAAAATAACAGGGGAATTAAATTTTGCATAATTGACCTTATACGCCTTACAAAAGACCAATATACCCCCAAATAAAAATGTCCTTCCTTCTCTTCTTTCTCTTTCCCTTCTCTTCGGCCACTCTCCCTTAGTGCACGTAATGAGTCGTCCAAGCAAACTAACTTAGCCCCCAACGAAATGTCTACTTCTTCTGCTTCCCCTCCCGACGTCTACTATCCCCATCTACGCCAAATTGTAGCCCCCGACGACTGCTACTTCCCCGACTTTGCAGGAAAATGTATTTACGTAGACGACTCTTGTATCTGTGAAAAAAATTCATTTGCGTAGACGCAAAATGCATTTTGCATCTACGCAAATGCAATTATTTTTCGGAGAAATGATATATACAACACCCATATACAGTGCCTTCATACAGCACCTACCTGATTTGGTGAGAAAGAAAAATATATTTGGAAAAAATACAAGAGAGAGAAAATTATTTTCTCTTTCTTACCAAATCAAGTAGGTGTTGCATGAAGATGTTGTATAAGGGTGCTGTATATATCATTTCTCTAAAAATGCATTTTTTTTTAAAAAAATTCGCATATGCAAAATACAATTACATACACGTAATATAATATTTCAACCTCTTAGTTCAACCCTCTTACTTGAAATGATGAAGACGACGTTCCGACGTTGGGAGTTGTTGGATCCTCGTTGTCTCGTTGCCTCGGGGAGTTGATCAGCTTCGTTGGTTGGGGAGGGAGAAGAGAGAAAGAAGAGGGGAAGGATACACAATGCCAACAGTAAAAAGAGAATGAAGAAGACGGTCGTGGAGAAGAAGAGAAGGAAATAGACATTTATTTGGGGTAAATTGGTCTTTTACCAAGGACAAAAGGTCAATTTTGCAAAAATTAACTTCCCCTTGTAATTTTTAAAAATAACCAAGGTATCAGGGTTATTTCGTCAAATTTTCCGCCTGAAATCTGTTTATTTAAAAAAAAAAAAAATAGTTTTGAAGTATTGAATGATCAGTTATTTGGGTAAAAAACTAGTTTGATAGTTATTTAATTTTTCAAAAAAATAAATTTCATTCACTATATATATATATATCATCAAATTACTTAATTTAGAGCATCTCCAACCGATACAAATATCCAAGCTCAAATCCCCTTTTCCCTCCAACCGATACCAATACCCAAACTCAAAATGGAGGGAATTTGAGGGGAGGATGTGAAAGGGAATAATGTGACAAATAAAATAATTTCTCTCTCTTTACTCCCAAATTTTTCCTTTTTCTAACCAATTTGGTGATATAACATTATTCCCTCTTCCATTCCGTTCCCAAATTATCTCCCCTATCTCTCCTCTTTTTCCCATTTTCACTTTCCTGAAAACTACTCATGAATCTCAAAACTTTTGTTTTTAAATTTAATCCTAGACTTAATTTAGTTCTATTATATACATTAAACTTATTCATATAATTTAATTCATTTATATAATATTTTTTTATATAACATAAATTTATCATAATGTTAAAATTTTTTTATCATAATGTTCAAAATAAAATTATTATAATGTTCAAAAATTATAATAATAAACAATATTTAATGATGTTTAATTTTTTTAATAATGTTTGTTTTATTATTTTGTACAATGTTTTTTTATAATGTTTATTTAGTGTTTTGTGGTATTTTATTTTATATTTAAATATAATTATAAAACTTATAAAATAAAAAATATAATTATTAAAATTACAAAATATATTACAATAATACACCAAATACAAAGTACTTCATAAACTAATATAATACACAAATAAAAAAATAAAAATACACTACAAATTATGAAACAAACAATCAATATTTAATAATTCGATAAATCAGTATTGCTTCCTCTAATATTATTGGAATATTTACCAAATGCATCAGTTTGAAATGAATTTGATTGAACTTGTTGAGCTATTTTCTCCTAAATGCGGGTTTGTTTGGCTTCAATATATGCATGCGAACCCTGAGATCTTTTATAGAACTCACATCTTGAAGCAAAATTCTATTTTCTTCCTTTAGTTTTTTCATTTCTAGAGGATATTGCATTTGGTCATTAGTCTTTTTCAACTCAACAAGAAGTTTATTGCTCTTCTTTAATGATGTTGATGGTCGATGATGAATCATCGATCATCTTTCTTTTCAGTTTGGCTTTCTTCAATAGGTCTCTCTAATGGAGACTCAACCACAACATTATCCGAGTCATCCAAGTTTAAAGAAAATGAAGAAATACTTAGGGAAGATTGTCTCACTGACTCGAGAGTTGGGTTTTCTAACTCCGATGATGGATAGTGACTAAATAATTGTTTTTTTCTTGACCTTCGTATTACCATCTTTAAATTTCTAAATTTTTTTAATAATATCCCAAACATGATCATATTTCCATTCGGACTTGAATTTAGGATCTTGTGTAAATAATATTTTTTTTCTCAATACATCTAAAAGTTATAAAAAAGATTAATCAAATTTAATATAAATAATAAAGTGAGAAGCAAAATTTATATTATATAAATTGTAGATACTTACTATATGATAGGATCATTGTAACCAATATAGACGGGGGTCTGACTATTGATAACAACTCGCGATAAACAATTCGATTTTAACTCTGTTAGAAGTTAAAATCTATTTATATTATTCTCAAATCCTTCAAACTCTTGAAACAATTTCAAGTGCGGAAGTGTTCGTCGGATTTGATGCTTTGAACCAATGGAAGATGAATGGTAGAAAGTAAAAACACATGGAGTTATATATGGATGTTCAGAGCAAACTCTCCTACGTCACCCCTTCTTCCACAAGGATTCACTAAATTGTTTGAATCAAATACAGTTTACTGATCTAGATAAACACTCTATTTAACAGAACAACCTCTGTACAAATTACAATATTAAGAAAAATATTCTCTCAGCTAGACAGTATTGATTCCTTTTCTCTCTTGAACTTGGAAGATGATAGAAATTAGTAAATGTAAGAGTAATTCGATAAGACAGTAATGTGAGTAGAGTAACCGGTGATTCAGCTGTTGTCCTTGAGCATCTATTTGTAGTAGAAGGACACCAATGGTCGAATCTTCTTCATGGACATGTAGAAAACGTCCATTGGAAGGTCACCCAAAGGACAAGAGTACAGTAGACTCTAAGCAAATGGATCATGGCCGTACTGAACAGGTAGTGAGCCGAATATCCTTTTTGATATTGTCTTGTACTGGACAAACCGTTGGAAGGACATTTGCGTATGCGGCGTTTGTTCATTTGATACAATTAGTTGGCTTGTAAGACTGCAAGGGAGTGAGTGGAGCAGAGTAACAAACAACTAGTTGATCGTGGGTAGACGTATGCTAACTTCAAACGGCTACTGAAGCGATGTATTAGATATGCTCTATTAGACTACCTAGTCTAAGGGAGTTAGACGTCAACGTCTAATAGCGTGTTCCATTAGACTACAACGTCTAATGGAGTTAGACAACAACGTCTAACTACGCATCCCTTCAAACTTGTCTGAAGGAGTTAGACGCCAACGTCTAACTACATTACCCATTAGACTACCATGTCTAATGGAGTTAGATTGCAACGTCTAACTACATATCACTTCAGACTTGTCTGAAAGAGTTAGAATGCACGTCTAACTACGTCTTTGTTAGACTGCACGTCTAACTACGTATCTGTTAGACTGCACGTCTAACTACGTATTTGTTAGACTGCACGTCTAACTACGTATCTATTAGACTGTAAGTCTAACTACGTATATGTTAGATTGCACGTCTAACTACGTATATGTTAGACTGCACGTCTAACTACATAACACGTCTAATTAGCATACTTAGACCACGTCTAAGTTAACAAAGTCTGATGCACCTACATAGAAACAATTTAGACGGCTTAACTTCATTCATATTTAAACATTATCAAAACTCAGTTGTTTACTATTTCGTATTTTTTCTGTTAATTAACTCTTTACTTAATTTTTCCAAACAATTTCTTCTAAGTTAATTAACTCTTCACTTAATTTTTCTCAACACTATATCTTCATTTGAAGCACCTCTGTGATGTATATTTTCTACTACTTTTATGCATGCATGTAGTCTTTTAGTTGCTTTCTCGATTGTTTGAATTTTTGCTTGCATAGATCTTCTGGTGCAAATATCCCAATGCTCAAGTTTTTCTTCATTAAACGATTGTTCTATACGTGACCAAAATTTATTAGATGATTGGTTATAATTGTGTCTTGAGAAATTTCTATATAAACCCGACATAAAAGAATATCTTTATCGTGGTTATATGAAGCTGATTGAATCGACAATTTTACAACAAGTTAGATATGATAGAGATTTATTGTAGAGAATAAAGGATGTTGTAAATCTTATAACAACAACATATCTTGTTTTATAGTGAAAAATCTTCCACTTTCACACCTCTCAATTTTCTAAATTGAAATGACCATTCACTACAAAGATTCTCACACCTTTCAACATTCTGAATTGAAATGACCATTCACTACAAATATTCTCACACCTCTCAATTTTCTAAATTAAAATGACAATTCACTAAAAAAATTCTCACACCTCTCAATTTTCTGAATTAAAATGACCATTCACTACAAAGAATCTCACACCTCTCAATTTTTTTAATTGAAATGACCATTCACTATAAATTCTCACACCTTTCAATTTTCTAAATTGAAACGATTATTCACTATAAAAATGCTTACACCTCTCAATTTTGAAATAACCATTCACTACAAAGATTCTCACACCTTTCAATTTTTCTGAATTTAAATGACCATTCACTACCAAGATTATTACACCTCTCAATTTTGAAATGACCATTCACTACAAAGATTCTCACATCTCTCAATTTTCTAAATTGAAATGACCATTCACTACAAAAAATTTTACACCTTTCAAATACACTACTATAAATACATATCATATGCTCATGGTATCACACTCAAACTATTTATACATCTTAATCTCTCTAAAGTGAATTTCGAATTTGGAAATTTATCTTCCTTTTCTGATGATGATGATATGTTAATTACAAAATACTCTTAAAAAAACAAGAAGTGATATTCCATGTTATTGTTAATAACAACATTATCATTCAACAATTTCGCCAACAACAAAACCACCAAGCCTCGCATCGGGTTCTATTCCTAGTCATATATTCATCAACCGTGATTAAGAGGCTACTCATAGTAGATTGTATAATGATTAATTCTCAGATAATCTATTATATAATGAGGCCATGTTTGTAGAAGATACTGAATGTCTCGATCATTGTTCTTTCGGATTGCTAATACAATCAAAGATGATAATCACTAGTTCCAATAACGAGTGGATCGTGCTGGAATACATGGATTATCTCTAATACAAAAACTGAGTGTTGTCTTTCTTATGTTGGCATATGGTGTCTCAGCAGATGCTACTGACGAGTATATTAAAATTGGGGAGTCTACGGCTATTGAAAGCATGAAAAGGTTTTGTAGAGCTATAGTTGAGGTATTTAGTGAACAATATTTAAGGATACCCAACACTAATGATATTTATATACTTCTTTATATTGGTCAGAAACGTGGTTTTCCTGGAATGTCAAGGAGTTTAGATTGTATGCATTGGAAATGGAAAAATTATCCTACAACATGGTCGGGGCAATATGCAGGCCGTAGTGGAAAGCCTACCATTATTCTTAAAGCCGTAGTAGATTATGATCTTTGGATATGGCATGCTTATTTCAGCTTGCCCGACTCCAACAATGATATCAACGTATTAGAGTCATCCCATCTTTTTTCGGATCTAACTCAAGGTATCTCTCTTTCAGCTCATTATGTAATTCAAGGAAATGAATATAACATGAGTTATTATTTAGCTAATAACATATATCCAAAATGGTATACCATTGTGCAAACAATTTATGAGCCACGTGGTTAGAAAAAAAATATTTCGCAATGAAACAAGAAACTTGTAGAAAAAGATGTTGAACGTGCATTCAGAGTTCTTCAAGCACGTTTTGGAATTATAGCAGGACCAATGTTATTGGAAAAAGAGGTGCTTCATGATATAATAACTACGTGCATAATTTTGTATAATATGATTATGGAAGATGAACGTGATCTAAGTGCACCAATTGAGATTGAGTTAGAAACACTACCACCGAAGGTTGAAATGGTAGTTGATGAAAATACTCGATTTGAAGAATTTATATCTCGATATAAAAAAAATAGAAATAACGATGTTCACATTGCACTTCGAAATGCATTGATTGATCATTTGTGGAAGGAATACACCAATTCCAACATTTGAAAATTTATCTCTATTTTATTTGTATGAATAATTTTTTATTTAGTTTGTGTATTGTAATTTTTGAATTTTTAATAAATTTTTATAATTAATTTACAATCAAATTTTAAAAAGGGGTGATATTAAAATATTGTTGTGTAATTTATAACATTATAAAATTTATGAGGTGATATTAAAAAGTTATAAAAGTTGATGTAAGGAAGAATATTATAAGAATATTCTTTTGGGTTTGAAAATAAGTTTTTTTAGTTAGAGAAGAATTACTGTTTTACGTTACATTTATACCAAAATGAGTTTGAAAATTGATTTTTCGGTTGTAGATGATCTCATATAATCAGGGGCATACGCATAAATAATTTCTCGGGGGCTAAATTAGTTATACTTATACTATATTTTTTTCAATTAAATAAATGTATTTACTAATTAAAACTTTACCATGATAATATAAATTGATAAAATACATTAATAAACACAATTACAAAGTTATTATTGTCGATGAGTCGGTACAAAACAAGACAATTGTATTCTATGAGACTTCATTTGTTGAAAATATTGCAATATTTGTTCATTTTTAATTGTTGAAAAAATATGTTTTTCAATATAAACTATCATTCATTCATTCGTCTCCCATTCGATTGCGCAAAACAGTCTTCATTGTAGAAAAAATTCTTTCAACGGATAAAGGTGCAACTAGTAAAACTAAAGTCAGCTCTATCAAACGATAAACCAATGTAAAGACTAAATATTTTTCTGTTACAATCAATGTCTGAACAAAAATTCTCAAGTCTTCAATTGAAGAAAATTGAGGATCATCTCCCGTAAATTAAATAAGTAAGTCGCACTTGAACAGGCTTGTTACAAATCTATTTCCCTTGGTTTTGAGTAATGCTGCTTCTTTGATTTCATTCCATTCGCTCGGGAAACTGATCAGCTCCAGGCTTTTATAGAATCTGTCTCAAAGCTCCGAAGCAATACAGCAGCTCCCGAATAGGTGATCTATGGTTTCTTCATTTCCTATGCATAGAAGACAGCTCGCGTCCGGGATGCTCATATACTTACTGATACGATCACGAGTGCCGAGTTTTTCCCAGAAGGCGAGACTATTAACTACTATGGAGTGATCAAAGAAATCATAGAAGTGATATTCTTTTGTGGAAGACGAGTTATTCTCTTCAAATGTAAATGGTTTGATGTTTATCACAAAGATCGGGGCATTAAAGTTGATAAGTATGGTTATGTTAGTATAAATATCAACAGGATTCTACAGACTCAATTAAATGAACCATTCATAATGGCAAGCCAAGCACAACAAGTCTTTTACTCTACAGATATGGCATCAAGGCTTGAATGGAAAATTGTGACACCGATAAATCCTCATTACTCTAATTAAGGTTGAATTATTTTCTATGAAGGGTTACTGGTAAATTGTTCTTATAAACATTACATTCAAAATTTGCAGTTATCATGGCACCTAAAAGAATACAAGGAAAGGGTTTAAGCAGTGCGTTAAACGACCTTGTATAGAGGACCGAGGAGCATTCAGAAGATCCTATGCAATTACTTAACTTTATCGGGGAAATTGATTTGGACCTTGATGATGTGATGAATGTCGATAGTGTACCAAACACTAACTTCGAAGATGATGCTGATGATGATGAGACACAACCCCCGTCTGAGGAGCAAGATGGAGGTACCGGTGTTTGCTTAAGTGTTTAATTTGTTATGATCCTATATAATTTTGTGTTTATTTTTAGGATCTATTTCGAGGAGGAGACAGGGCAAGAACAAAAATACAGCAGTTGGTAGATTGCAAACGGGGAAAAAGATGACTCTTCGTTTTAACCCAGTAGATGGTAAGCCCGTGTGCGAGAATAGGACAGCGTGGTCGAGGCATATTGGGAGTGTCATTCGAGACTCCAATGCACTACCTCACAGGACTTTGCGTTGGTCGGACCTGAGCTCTACTCAGCTAGATCACATATGGATGGCTATCACGGTAACTTATTATATAATTAACTTTTATGTATTAATCACAATCTATAATCGTATTTTAATGTTGACTTTTTAGGATCCTTTCGTGGTTGTGGGGGATGACATCAACAACTATCGCAAACGAGGTTTATTTCAAGCTAACAAATTATGGGATAGGTGGAGATGTCAATGGAACACCTTGTACGTTAAAGCTCGTGAAGGTAACGAGGATGTGATTAGGGTAAATCCCCCTCCCGAGATTGAACTAAGTGATTGGCATTATCTTCTTGATCGTCGTTTTCTCACTCCGGAGTTCAAGGTAAGTTAATTTTTATAAAGAGATCTGAAATTAATCATTCATTAAACACAAATATTTTCTTATTTACAGAAAACAAGTAATGTGAATGCGCAAAATAGGTCGCGTGTTGTGTACAAGAATCATGCGGGCAACATCTATTTTTCGCAAGTGGAGAAGCAAATGGTTCGTTTTATCATTGAATAACAAAGTTTATAATGTTATTACGTTTTTATTAATTATTAAATTTGTACAGGAGAAGACTACCGGTACATCGCCTATTTTTGCAGAATTATTTCTCCAAACTCATACAAAGAAACCAACTCTGCAAGATCCAAATCCGGAGATTCCCCCTATTATTCAAGAAAAAGTGGTAAGTCGTGTTTATTAGTTTTATTTATTTTATTTATTTGATGTATGTAATCAAATGTAATTTGTGTTTGTAGACTACCTTGCGAACTGCTATAGAAGAAGACCCGACTAGGAATGACCTTCAGTTGGCTGAGTGTGCGTTCGGGTCTCAGGGACATGGGCGAGTCGTGGGTATGGGCTCAGGTGTCACACCTACATGTTTTAGAGCCGATGCCCGTGGGGGTTCTAGCACACAGCGCAGTGACACGCAACATTTCCGTGAAGAAAACCGAGTTTTACTTGAGGAGATGCAGAGGATACGAGAGGAGCGAGAAGCGGAGAAGATTCAGTCACGGAGAGAGCGCGAAGAAGCCTTACTCGAGTGTCAGATGGAGCGTCAGATGGAGCGTCAGATGGAGCGTGAGGAAGCACAAAGGCAGCGTGAAATGGAGCGCAAAGAATTACTAATGTAGCGTGATGAATTACTAAAGCAGCGTGAAATAGAACGTGAAGAAGCTCGAAGGGATAGACAATAATCAGTTGTAGAGCGTGATAGAATGCGGGATGAGATGCTTGAGATGAGGGAGACGATGAACTTCTTATTATCCATGGTTCCCGGTGGTCGCCCTCCACATCCACCTGCCCCTCCCACTAGAGATGATGCCCCTTCCACTTGATCGTCGCTTTCCCGTGTATTCTGGTTAGTTGAATTGTTATTTGAAGTACGTTAATTAATTAATGGTTTTTGTGGATTTGTGATATGATTGTAGTTTGTGATATGATTGTAGTTTGTGGATGGATTGTAGTTTGTGGATGGATTGTAGTTTGTGGATGATTATTGTTTTGAATTAATGATTGTGGTTTTGGGTTTTTGGTTATTGATGATTGTGCTTTTTGTTTTGGTTATTGATGATTGTGATATAGGTAAATATTTGGAGAAAAAAAACGATTATGGTTTAGTAACGGTTTAATGAATTAAAAAACCGTTACTCTTAAAAATTTCTGTAACGGTTTAACAAATAAAAACCGTCACAGAAACTTCACATGTATCAGTAACGGCTTTCGAAAACCGTTACTGATATAAATGTCTTTCAGTAACGGTTTTTAGCCGGATAAAACCGTTACTGTTGTTCCATTAATATCAGTAACGGTTTTCGAAAGCCGTTACTGATACCTGTCATTTTCTGTGACGGTTTTAAGTCGGCTAGAACCGCTACTGTTATCCATTGACTATCAGTAACGGCTTTCGAAAGCCGTTACTGATATCTGAGAAGTTTCTGTAACGTATTTTCAGTAACGATTGGTAACGGTTTATTTGCCGTTACAATTATGTTTCAGTAACGGTATTCGATACTTTCAGTAACGGTTTTCGCCCTTACTGATGCCTATTTTTCTACTAGTGTTCTATACCAATCAAATAATTCAGAAGCTTTTGTAACAGTTTGAATTTTGATGAAAATTCAATACTCTTAAAGATTTTATTAAATATTTTTCATTTATATCAATTCTAGTAATCTCTAATAAGTTGTGAGAATGATCTTAAAAAGAAGATTGATTTAAAAAAACTATTTTATTATTTTAGTTTATGATTTGAATAATACGATGAAATTTGAATTAAATTCAAGGCTTTATCTGAAATTTGATTATTTTCAAAAATTATTTTTGGTTTAGAAGTATTTTAAAATGAGTTATTTGGGTAAAAAAAAAAGTCTTTGATATTGAGTTATTTGGATTTTAGAAAGAAAAAATATCTTAATCATATTATATTAGTTAATCATATTATATTAGGTATATTCTAAATCATCAAATTACTTAATTCATTTAATTTAAATACTAAATATATTTCTTTTAATTTTATAAATTTTAAATATAAAAATTGATTTTAATAAAGGTATTTTGTTATTTTAGTATATGATTTGAAAAATACGATAAAATTTGATTATTTTCAAAAATTATTTTAGATTTCTAGGTATTTAAAATATAAGTATTTCGGTAAAAAGGACCGAGTTAGTTTAGTATTGAGTTTAGAAAAAAAAAACATCTCAATTATTTTATATGAGGTATAATCTCAATCGTCAAATTACTTATTTCATTTAATTTAAAATACTAAATATATTTATTTTAACTTTATAAATTTTGAATATAAAAAGTCATTTTAATAATTTAATCTAAATGATATTATAAAAACCGACATTTTTACAAATGAAATTTGATTTCATACATTTCAAATAATTCCACAACATTAACCTTATCCTTGACACTTTCTTTTCCAAGGTCGAGCCTCGTATAAATAGTGTTCCCAAACTGTCACTATCGAGTTGAGTTGGATTAATAATTAGTATGGTCTATTATTTCGGTATGATACAAGTATTCGGTTATAAGTATCTTCGTCTATTAGAAACTTGGTTTAAATCTTATTATTAAAATAATTTAGATTAGTAATAATTATTTTTTAAATCATAATTGTTTTGTTTGATTTATTTGTTTTATTGCTCATCACAAATATATACACTTAAAATCTATCATGTTTTAATTTTTTTTGTATGAATGAAATATATATGTTAGCATCAACCTCACACAGTTATGACATTCACTTCAACATAATACGTTTTAAGTGAGAATCGAACAAAAACATATCATTTCTAATCTATTATATAAAATAAAATATTGAATTTTTGTTTTAAATATATTTATATTTAACTATTAAATTTGGTTTAAAGTGATTAAATATTATATCTAATCAAATAAATGTTAAATATAAAAATAAAATAAAATTTATATTTTTTATTATTCGGTTTAGTTATCTTCGGGTTATGTGATACTAACCAATTGTAATTGAACGCTTTTATGCCCGTTTATAAGAATTTCATTCTATATTCATTCGTGTAATTATAGTATGGTTCTATTTTTGGTTTACAATAAGTACAATATTATTGGAATATTGTGTTCTTTTCTAATAATATTTTCTTCGAAATCTAATATTGTTTCTCAAGGAGTCTTTATCATTTATTAGTACTTTCTTACCAAGATAATAGTAATTATATTGTGGCAACAAATTAAGGAGAGTAAAGACTTTCTTGAAATAAAATATATAATTATAATTCTAAATTTGTGTTGTGCATGGATTAGCTTAAGAGTCATGACTCTACATTGGTTTTATAGTAAAAAAAAAAATTAGGTAATTTTGTATGTGTTTTTTAAATTTTTTTCAAAAATCAAAACAAAATATATTCAATAGAAAAAAATATCAAAAGTTTTGTTTGTAGAATTATCTAAATATTGTTTTTCATTCACTTTTTTATCTTACAAAAAAAAAATATTTTAATAACATCCTTATATTTAATGAAAACAAAATTATTTTTATTTTTACTTTTACTTTATAACTTTTTAAAAGGGACTTCTAATTGAACAAAATAATTTGTATTTTGTGTCCCTAATTCAAATATTTCAAAAATATTGTTTTTATGTGTGTTCTAATTATTAGAACTCTTTGTTTTTTGAAATGTTGAGCCATAAATAGACGGCTCCTTTTTTTTCATAATTAATAAATCTATAGCATAAAAGATTATATCTTTTATATTTTTGAAAATTTGAATATTGAATTATTTATGTTTTGATTTATTTTAATAGAATAATTTAAATATATAAATTTTATTTTAAAATATTATCAAAAATATGACTATAATCATTCTAGTTTTTTACGTTAAAATAAAAAATTAAAATGATTTATTTTGATAATTTAAGTAAAATGATTTAAATTTTATTTTATTTTAAAATGTAATTATATATTTAATAACTTAAATATTAAGTTTATTTATTTAAATAAAATTAAAACAAAAATCTTGAACAGTTTGGTTAACATCATAATCTACATGAGGTGACAATTTGGATTCCTACAGTTTTTCTTCACAAAAATAAATAATTAAAAAAAATATATGTATATATAAAGTTACTTATTTATCTACTTCCATATCATATCGGAGAAATGAAGTTTTCAGTTCACAATTTACAGGTACACATGAGATTTCTACTTTTAAGTTATTTTCATTACTTGAATGAAGAATGAAATGTATAAAATAGACAGTTTTGAGAATTCGGTAATGGAATATCAATTTTATTTAGAAAGTATTGATGTAGTTGTTATCTTCTTTGATAAACCATGTCTATTGTGGATATGAAAGAAATAGAGATTAATCATTGATGTTACATGTTTAAATGTTGAAGAAATGCTAATAGTTTGTCTCTTTTTCAAGTTCGGAAATGAGAGAGAAATGTAGGTTTTCAATTAAACAGATTTTTAGGTTTTTTCTCAATTTTATTCCATATTTGAATCGTTTGTTCTGCTGTTGATTTGTTATTTGTTCTTACATGAATAGATACCTATTTTTGTTTATAAGTGAACTAATCCTGTTAGTTTCTGAAACCATACTAACGAGTATGATAACTATAGAAAATGTTTAAGGAGTTGGGGAAATTTATTAAACAAATTATTTTTGATTTGTAAATGATGTTTTGTGATTTTATTATATTGATCCTTTATTGCTTATCATAATGTGAATATTTCATCAAATCCAAATGACAGACCTGCATTGGTTCTGTTTTACTTTATTTGTAAAATGGATCTTAATGAAACTAAGAAACCATGATTTGAGATATTAGTTACATTATGCTATTTAATTCCTATAAGGGTGTTTATCATTGAGTAATCATTAATTATGTCTTTTTCAAAAGAGTTCAAGAACGTTGTATCAAATAGGTTTGAATGCTAGGGGGAAATTACAAAATATAGAAAGACAATAATTATGTGATGGATAAATTAAATGGGGTATCTTTATGTTTGAATTCATACGCTTATTTCAGCTGAATTATTTAGTGTTTTATAATACACATGTCTTTTCTTGTACTGATTTTTATATCTTCTTGTTGTAGAAATAGAAAAATAAAGTTACAAATCTTTTTTTAAAAGCTCATAAAGTTGATTACAATAATTCAGGTGAAGAATCCAAACTAACACTATCATATGCTGCATTTGGTTTATGATAAGAATCATCTGATAAAAATAAAGAACAATGAGTAAGGAGATGTTTCAGTTCTTATAAAGAAGATTGAAGAGACAGAGAGCAATTCAAGATCCAAAATTGAAGTCTTAATAGGACATTCCAGCTTCCTTCATCTCAAGATGAACAAAATGACTTCAAACAACATCCAAGCTTCAAGTCTAGTACACAATCCAAACATCGAATCCAACACCAACACCAACACCAACACCAACGAGAGTATGATACTAGAACTAGTTGCATTAAGAACATAGAACAACCGTCTACACAATACAATATCCGAAATGGAGAAAGAGAATAGAAAAACATTGAGTCATCAAAATAGCATCATAAAAAAATAACCGACAAGAACAATGAAGTGAAACAAATAGCGGAGAAGAAGATCAATAAGACAACTAGAGAGTTATGTAAGAATTTGGAAGACCGAATTCGAATGATGAGCAGCAGAATAAAGGTGGCAGAACAGCTTCATATCGAGAACAAGGAAGTCTACATGAAAATAAGAGACAAGTACTCAAAAGAGAAGACTGACATGATAATTATTAAAAACATGATGAAGGAACTCAATAGGGTTGGAGTTAAGTTCGAGGAATTTATCGATGATATTATGAAAAGGGTTTCAACATTTTCTTGTTGGGCCGTGTTTACGAAGGAATGGGCTAGGAAGAAAGGAATGGAGGAGAAAGAACAGGAAAAATAGATAATGGAATTAAGGGAGAAGGTGAAGGAAATGGAGAAAGTTTTGAATATGAAGGAAGAAGAGATTGCTATGATTGGGGAGGAGAAGAAGGAGGCTATTAAACAGTTATGTGTTTGGATTGATTATCATCGGAAAAATAGAAGGGGTTACTTGAAGGAAATTGTCACAAGAAAATAATTTTAAGTTCATCTCTTAAACATGTTTGATCTTTTGTGTTATATTGAAAAAGTATGGATAGATTATAATCATCTTAGAGCTGTATTTTGATAACTTTGAATGTTTAAAATATGTGGTTGATGGGTGAAATTATAGATTTAAACAAAACAAAACCTTTCCATTTAGAGTTGTCCAGGTAATATAGTTGAACTTTTGCTTTTATAAAACAAACCATTTTTGTAACTTGGGTTAATGAAGCTTAAATCAGAACCTTCTATGAGTTGATCTTTTGGTCTCTTAGGTAAGATTTCTATAAATTAAGTTATACTTATACTTATTAGTAAGGATATAAATGAACAGAGTTGCTTACGAGATATTCGAATCTCGGCTCGACAAAAAAATCGATTGAACTTGTTTTTTAAACTTAACGAGCCGAGCTAGAGCTTATTTAAAAGTTTGAAAATTTAAACGAGTTAAGTTAGAGCAATTAGATGTTCATCTCGTCAGTTCACGAACATGTTCATTTAGAGACTGATTTAAAACTCCATTTATTATTTATTGGGATAAATGACAAATTTAGAACTCTCCTAAATTTTTATCATTTAAAGAACTCAAGTTACACTATATGGTTATATTTAAAACTCTCCATTAATGGTGTTAAATTACAGTTAATTCCGTTAAATAAATTGCCATCTCATTTTATTTATTTAATATAATTTTAATTACATCTCCTCAACTAATTATATAACTATCTCCTCCTCTTCCTCCCAAAATATATTTAGTTAGTCGTTATTCAAAAATAATAAGAACAATAAAATGAGCAGAGTACCAAATTGGACTATATTAACGATGCACGAGGTCAATCCCAGCTGGGTTGGTTGGGATCAATCGAGATATCAACAAATTTCAACAATTGAAAACCAGTATTAAGTACTCTCTATCCTCGCACAAAACCTTCAATGGTTCTGTCAATAACAATCATCCTCACCATATTCTCTCTCAAATGTTGGGCCACTTCAAGCACAAGTCCGATCGAGTGATTCTGCATCTCTAACGCCGTCAAGATAGAAGGAAGACCTTCATCAAAACTCACATCTACGACAAAACCGATGACCTGACAGACCTTTCTGGTAGATCCGACGCTAGTGAAGTCATTAGTGATCATCTTGGTTGGTGCAACAAGCTTTCTTAGAGGCGGTGAAGTAGTCGGCTTCGACTGAGACAAATCATGACGACGACAATGTGGCCCTTGGATTCTGACAAAGAAGATGAAAGCAAAGAGGGTGATTTTGAAGTTGCGGCTTATGCGGAAATAGAATCTCTGGCGCAAAGGATATTAAGCGTGAGAGGAGTGAGCTATAGGAGGAAGGAAGAGGCGTAGATAGAAGTACACGGGAAAGAGGAACATGATGAAGAGGAGAAAGAAGAATGATTAGTTGAATATGTGTAAATAAATTATATTAAATGAATAAAATTAGATACTAGATTTTAACTTTGATTTAACTCGGTTAACATAGAGTTTTAAATATAAGAATATAGTGTAACTTAAGTTCTTTAAATGATAAAAATTTAGGAGAGTTCTAAATTTGACAAACTTTTATATTAGAGTTCTAAATTTATCATTTATCCCATTATTTATTAATATATTGTTGAGTAGATTTGAATATTTGAGTATTTTAATTGAATATTTGAGTATTTTAATGGGTAGAACGAAATTCTATATCAGTTAAAATTTTATGTTATAATTATATATATTCGGATTCTATAGTCATTAGAAATATATATCTATCTAATATGATTGAAATCTATAGAGCTTTTTTAAAGTGTAACTACACACTTTAAAAAAAAACTAAAGTATTTATTTTGAGTGCAAGTATTATATAAATTTTAATGTCCTCAACAATATTTTGTTTTCTGGATGGGCGTATCCAAATTTTATCTTTATTAAACACGTTAAATATTTATTTTTTCTTTAATATTTTTGTCATCTTTTACAATCCGTTGTTCCATATATTAATAAATTAATATTTAATAACTAAAAAATAGTGAAACATTTCACCTAAGGCTTTCCTCTATGTTGCAAACGGGCTCGTAACTCAATCAGTTTGTGAGCACAACTAAATAATATGAGTTGAGCTCGAGTATAATATAAAAGCTCGAACTAAGCTTGAAACTATTCATTTGACTTGGCTTGTATATAACCCTACCTATTGATTAAAACAAACTATTTACTAATTGCTTGGAATACTATGTCCTAACATGAATTCTGTTCGATTTTTTGGATAAATTTAAATCATATCTTATTAAGTTAATCATACTCAATTAAAATCATATATCTCACCTGATTGAATATATTTGATCGGTTCAATAATTTTATATATAGAACTTTAATATACCATATAATTCACATAACAGATTCAAGTAAAAAAAAATGATATAATAATAATTTTAAATAATTTTTTTATTAAACAAGAATGTAGAAGAATAAGCGCTCTTATACTACATCAATCAAAATAAGAATAAGTGATTTAATCCGTGTTGCCATGCAAGTATATATATAAGGAAGGAAATAACAATGGATAATAAAAAGAAAAGAATAAATACTAAAAGAATGACCTAAACCTAAAGATGATTAAAATATTTTTAAAGTAAAAAAGCTAATATATTAAGGTGTAAATTAAACATAAAAAATAATCCCACCACTAACATGGAATATAATTATGACTATATATATATATATATATATAAACCAGTACTTCACAATCCAAAATAAAAATAATAATAATGTTTGCCCATGACCACAATAATAATAATAATAAGTAAAGGCGACGCTTCCAGATCGGTCACCGGAAACTCGCCGCCGGCAACGATGGTAGCAGCAGTGACCAAGAGAAATGCTAAACCTAACCAGAATAAATAAATAAATATTATGATAATAATATAATAATAAATTAATAATAATGTGTGTAGACTGTAATAATAATGTGGTAATTAATAATTTTATTATTATCATTTTTTGTTTAATAGATTAATTATTAATAATTCGAATCTCAAAATATCATATTCTTCAAGAATAAATATTATAATTTTTTTTACTATACATATCATATTATATTTAATTAATTAATGAATAAGGATAAGTAAAGAACAATCCCACCTTGATAGAAAGGGAGACACCGATAAAATAATAAGACGGTAGAAAAGAAAATTATCATGTAAAAAATTAAAATTAAAATTAAAAAGTTATAAATATAAAAAATTAGAAAAAAAACGTACGAAAACATTCCTAACCTTCTCACAATTTTTTTAATGATAAATATTATTTTTATACCCATCATTACTCTTAATTGATTTATAGAGACGGTCCAATTTTCATTTTTCCTATGATAAAGAATGGAAATACTCAAATTTTTAATTCAAAAGTCATATTCTAATCTACAATAGAACAAATAATAAGGAGTAGAAAGAGGAAGAAAATTAGTGGTATGGATTAATTTTTTATTTTGTGAATACCCTTATTTATTTCTTTGATGTTATTTTTTTGTTTTAGAATGATTTTTATTGAATTTGTTTTAATGTTTTTTCATCGTCTACATTAATATGGAATTATTCGGCATATATATATATATATATATTTTAGATAGTTAATCGAGATACAAATTCAAACAAAATTAAACAACTAATTATTTATATTATAAACCTTACAATACAAGTTTTATACTTGGTTCAATATTTAAATTAGTAACACCCAACTCTAATATTAACATCAATCAAATAGTTTTTCTTTTAGGATTTTAAACCTCTTTTTTTCTAGATATAACTTCAAACTCTCTAAAGTATACTTCATATATTATTTAATAGACTTGTTCATTGTTGAACATGAAAATTAATAAACAACAGTAGGGACAACTATTAAACGACACTTATCAAATTCATGCAGCTCCCAAAAAGAGTACTCGTAATAAAGCTCAAACAATATAATGTTTGAACTAGAAGTCTCATAACAATTGCGAGACTTTTTTTATCATATGTTTATCGCAACTTTCATCTTGGTTGATGACCGAAGATAATTGATTGTTGTCTCTCATATAGTTTAGGCGCAACTGCTTCTATATTTCACCAATTATTTTGCTTTGTGTGGAATTATTTGAGTCATTATCTCTATAATTTAGAAATTGATACATGCTTGTGATAAATTTTAGGCATATATATGCTTTATCATTCTAAATATCAATAAAGGATTTAATTTAACAAAACATAATCTTAGACATTCTAAAAACAAAGGAAGATATATCCATTCGTATTTCTAAATTAAATAATAAAAGATTTTACATACCAATAATTGCTACTAGATATTTTAAATATTTGAGATCATGATTATTTTTATTTGGTTTATATAACGCTCCGATTTTTTATGTTTCCTATAATTAAGAATGGAAATTAATACTAATTTTTTTAATTCAAAAGCATATTCTAATATACAAAAGAACAAATAAGGACAATTAGTGGTATGGATTAATTTTATATTTTGTGAACTTTATGTATTTCTTTTATACTAGTTCTTGAATAATATTTTTAATTCCTTATATTTTTTCATCATCTACATTAATATAGAATTAATCTGCCATAATATAAATTTAGATAGTTAATCGAGAAGATACAAATAAAAAAAAACACTAATTATTTATATTATGAACCTTACAATACAAAGTATTATACTAATTCAATATGAGTAACACACTAACACTCAACCCTTATATTAAGATCAATCAAATAGTTTTTCTATTAGAAATTCCTTAACCATCTCTTCTTCAGAACATAACTTTAAACTCTCTAAACTATACTTCATCTTTCCGTCAATAGACCAATTCATGGTTGAACATGACTACATTAGTAAACAATCAGCGGGGACAACCATTAAACGCCACACATCAAACTCCCGCAACTCTGAATCCGAGTAGTCACTGCAAAAGTCAAATGAAACAATTGTTGAACTAGAAGTCTCGTTACACTTGCGAGACCTTTTTATTATACGCTCATTGTAACTTTCATCTTGGATGACGACAGATGGTTGGTGGCTGCTTCTCATATAACTTTGGCGCAACTGTTTATGGATTTCCCCATTTACTTTGCTTTGTGTGGAATTAGTTGAAGCTTTCATTTCCATATTTTATTTTTCCTCTTTTCTCCGCGAATACTGAAACTTTAATATTGTTGTTAGAAATTTATGCAATATATATATAGATGTTTTATAATTCTAAATTATTAATAAAGGATTTAATTTAACAAAATCTAATCTTAGATATTCTAAAAAGAAAAGGAAGTTCAACTAATTGGTATTTCCTAATTAAATAATAAAGGATTTTACATACCAATAACTGATATTAGATATTCCAAATATTTGAGTTATCTCACTTCCTAAACAAAAATTCATAATCTTTTTTTTGTCTATATTTTATTTTAGTGTAATCTTTAATTATTTTATTAATATATATAAATTGAAAGTTAATGCTTGTATAAAATTGTTTATTACAAGTAAAATTCAATATAAACGTGCTTAATAATAAACAATTGATTTTTAATGTCAACATCCATCATATAATATGCCTTGATTTGTATCTAGAACATGTATTTAAAAAATTCAAAAGTTAATTTCTTCATTATTTGAAATACTAACTGTTTTGAGGTTCATCATTGATTTTTCCATACTTGTCATATTTACAGGTGCGTTTAAATTTTCAGGGTGTGTTTGATAACCTTAGAATTGGCAATGGAAATGGAATTAAAATTAGAATTCCAATGAAATTCAAAATAATGTAATTTTATAATTCGCAATTCCAATCTTTTTATATCAGAATTGTAATTCTAATTTTTTTTACTTATTCTTTTTAACTAATTTAATAAATATTTTATTCATTTAACATGTTTTGACCCGCTTAATACGTTTTTAGTTTTAATAAGTATGTTACTCGTTTTAATTCATTTCACACGTTTTTGACACGTTTAATACGTTTTAACAAGCTTAACACGTTTAAGAACGTTTAACACGTCTTTGATATGTTTAACACGTTTTTCACACGTTTAACACGTTTTTGGCACGTTTAACATGTTTTCACGTTTAACACGTTTTTCACGTTTTTTGTATGTTTTTGATATGTTTAATATGTTTTTAACGTTTTTGACACGTTTTTGGCACGTTTTCACGTTTTTGACACGTTTCACATTTTTGTCATGTTAACACGTTTTGACACGTTTAACACGTTTTTCATGTTTTTGACATGTTTAACACGTTTTTCACACATTAAACATGTTTTTCACACGTTTAACATGTTTTTTACATGTTTAACACGTTTTGGACACATTTAACACGTTTTCATGTTTTTGACACGTTTTTCATATTTTTGACACGTTTAACATGTTTTTTTATATGTTTAACATGTTTTTCACGTTTTGGTATGTTTTTCACGTTTTGACACGTTTAACACATTTTTGACATGTTCCACATGTTTTTCACGTTTTGACACATTTTTGACATGTCAAAACATGTTAAATGTGCCAAAATGTGTTAAACGTGCCAAAAACGTGTTAAAACTTGTTAAATGTGTTAAAGGTGCCAAAAACGTAATAAATGTGTTAAAATGTCAAAAACGTGTTAAACGTGCCAAAAACGCGAAAATGTGTTAAACGTGCCAAAAACGTGAAAAATGTGTTAAATGTGCCAAAATGTGTTTAATGTGTTAAAAATATATTAAACGTGTCAAAAATGTGTTAAACTTTTCAAAACATGTTAAACATGTTAAAAACGTGTTAAACGTGCCATAAATGTGTAAAATGAGTGAAAAACATGTTAAACATGCCAAAAACGTGTTAGACGTGCCAAAAACATGAAAAACATGTTAAACGTGTAAAAAACGTGTTAAACATGTAAAAAACATGTTAAACGTGTCAAAAACGTGAAAAATATGTTAAACTTGTCAAAACGTGTGAAAAATATGTTAAACATATTAAAAATGTCAAAAACGTATTAAATGTGTCAAAAACGTGAAAAAGCGTGTTAAACTTGTCAAAACATATGAAAAACATGTTAAAAGTATTAGAAATGTTAAAAGCGTGTTAAACGTGGCAAAAACGTAAAAAACTTGTTAAACGTGTGAAAATGTGTTTTAAGAATGAAAATGTGTTAAACATGTAAAAAACGTGTTTAAACGTACAAAAAACGTGAAAAATGTGTTAAACGTTTAAAAACACGTGGAACATGTCAAAAACGTGTTAAACATGTCAAAACGTGAAAAACGTGCTAAAACGTGAAAAATATATTAAGCATGTCAAAAACATGTTAAATGTGTCAAAAACATGAAAACGTGTTAAACATGTAAAAAAACGAGTTAAAAACATGTTAAACATGTAAAAAACATGTTAAACGTGCCAAAAACATGAAAACATGTTAAACGTGTGAAAATGTGTTAAACGTGTTTAAAATATGTTAAACGTGACATAAACGTGATAAATGTAATTATTTACAAACATAGGAATTGAGATTGAATTACAATTCTATAATTTTCCCAAACATAGGGATTGAATTATAATTCAATGTCAATTCTCATGAAATTGGAATTGATATTCCAATTTACCCTAATTCAAACATAACCTAATTATTTTTCTTGCATTGTACAATACTAACTAGATACATGTATAGGAGAAGATGAATATCGTTAGGTATACGGTAGGAAATAGGTTAGAAAATTAAAAAATGAATAGATCATTGATCAATCCCCAAAAGTGTAAAACCTATATTTTTTTTATAAATGGTCAAATATTTGTAGTAGAGACTATCCTTTAGGCGGACACGTGTGACACAACATCGAGTCTCTTTCCCACGTGGCGGACACGTGTGACACAACATCGAGTCTCTATCCCAAGTGTAATCACGTACCGGACTAAAACAGAATCTCTAAGTCGACGTGTCAAAACGCAAAACATTTAATTTTCAGGTTTCACAAAATAAAACCTAATGGCAACTCTTAAGCGAACTAAAATTAGTCTAAGTAGATAATCTGAAAAGAATTCTAGTTGGACCTGCCCTTTTGGGTCCTCAACCTCACTTTTGTGATTCGAGATGAATGTATGTTACGAGTCAATTTTTGGGTCAATATGTGACGTTACATATTTTTTAAAATCTCATTAAGTTAATAAAAAAAAGGTAAAATTTTTTCTCTCTTTTTAGACCATTGTCCTGCATGCTACAATAAATTAATTCAATTGTTGATCAATTATTCTCATCATATTTGAAATCTTCATAATCTTGTTTGTAGATTGTTTGTAGATATAGACACTTATAATCAATAAACTAATTCAATTTCACATGCATGTTATTATCAAATCTTCAAGGTTTTTCATATCCCTTTATTTGTTCTTCAAGGTTTTATTTGAAAACTGAAGAATTGGACAAAAAAAATCAATTTATTGGATTAAACAAATTAAACCATCACACTAACTGTCCAAAGCTCAAACCACACACCTTAATTATCTATTTATATAAAAGGAAAACCTAGACTTCTGATAGTAAGACACTTATGAGCTTGTTAACATGTGAGAATTCATTTGCAATTGTGGTTGTATCATGGTCCGCCCTAAGGTGAGATGAGTTAGGCAATTACCTAAGCCTTCACCTCGCCGGCTCCCTAAAATAAAATAAAAAAATTTAATTTATACCAGAATTGAACCATCAATCTTATTAGCACTACTAAAATATTTAACCAATTAGTTTAAACATAATATAAGAAAAATATTTCTAAAATAAAAACTTGATGAAAATTGAACCCAAGACAAAATATACTTATTTATCTTAAAAATCATTATATTAATATTATATTATATATTTTTTTTAAATATTGGATAAATAAGCTTAATAGGTATTTGTTTTTGTGGGATTTAAGCCCGGTTGATCATATATATACATAGATTCACCCTTGAACTATAACCTTATGTATCCAATAATTCATATTTGAAAACTAATTAAACAAATTTAAATAGAAAAAACAATATAATAATTACAAATAAATTACCTTATTAAAAAAAATGTTCAAATTAAGTTGATATATTTATAAAAAAAATACATTAATAATCATAACATTTGTTAATATATTGAGTTTGAATGAAATTGTTCAATTATTTTAACAGATCCCCTCTCTATATATGACTATAATAAATCAAACATTTTATATTGAAACCATATATTCGAACCCTATAATTAACTGATTGTATGTTTTTTCGTTCGAATAAGTTGATATAAATTACTCCTAATATATATGAAAAATATTACTTTATCAAATTTTTGTTTTTTGTTTTTAAATAATGATTTATTTATTAGATTAAGTTTAAAAAACTACATCCCACACATTTAAAAACTAAACTTAATTTGATTTCAAATCTGTCGCATTTTTATGCAATGACAAGTATAGAAGGAACTAATGATGGATAATAAAAAGAAAAGAATAAATACTAAAAGAATGGACCTAACCTAAAGATGATTAAAATATTCATAAAGTAAAAAAAGCTAGTGTGAATTAAACATACAGAAATAATCCCACCACTAACATGGAACATAATTATGACTATATATATATATATATATATATATATATATATATATATATATATATATATATATATATATATATATATATATAAATAAACTAGTTTACAATCCAAAATAAATCACTAGAAAAAACAATAATAATTATTTGCCAAATGTCTACAAGTGAATCACAAAAGATCAAACCCACATCAGAGCAACAATTTCCCGACGCCAACAACAACTGTCAGTGCCGTAATTCCAAATTACCGGTGAAGAAGACCTGCTACAGCTGTGGAATCCCTCCAGCCAGGGCGGCGAAGAACTTGATTATCATGGAGAAAGTAAAAGGGATTGTTCATTCAATCACTACTGTGTTTTCCCATAACCACAATAATAATAATAATAATAATAATAATAATAATAATAATAATAATAATAATAATAATAATAATAATAATAATGCTTCGATCAAAAGCATAAAGATATTATTTTTCATTTTCTATTTTACCAATTATCTTTGAAGTAGATGTGAAGTGTTAGCAAGAGTATTCAACCATTGAATTGTATATTCCTTTTGATAAACCATTGTACTATATGTATATGTATGATTTCAGTGATCCAAATATTTTGAATGTTTAGCTAGATAGATTGGATGAAATTGAATCGCTTTGAGAGTGGTTCGGATGAAGATAAAGATGTAAGTAGAGTATGAACTTGTGTCCATTTGACGCGGGGGATCGATTTTCCCGATTACATCGTTGTCCCATGTAGAAAAAGGCTAGGGGTATGTCGTGTTGTAGAGGAGTGAGGTCGGTGTATGCTTTAGGTTAACATAAATTTGGCACTAATGACAACTCTTTACAAAACTAACACATTCTGGTTCGAGATTTTGCCAATAATATCCCAGATAGAGTATTTTCTTGGCCAAAGTCCATGTATGTACTTCTTCCATGATCCTTTTATATTCAGGATTATCTATGCAAAGCATGTTCTGACCATCGAAAGATCGACCTGTAAAGCCTATTGACAATCCAAGCATAGTTGGTGGAATACTAGCGCAACACCCATCGTTCCTTAGCTCGAAAATGAGAAGGTTATTGAGAGTATCATACAAGGGTTTAATAGAATTCTCACAGGAAGTGACTGCCCTCGATTCAAAAGCAGGTCGTTGCTTTTGTTAGATTTTAAGAGGTTTGACTATAATTCCGTTAGGATTTGAGTCATTGCTTCCAAGGTAGACAAAGTATCCGCAAAGTGATTTTGGCTTTTTGGAGCGTAAACAAAAGATACTTGATTCAATTTGCTCATTTGTTTGGTCAAATGGGAGTGGTAGGGTTTCAAGGTCTCCCGTTTCATTTGCCACGTGTCATTGGCTTAGGATATAACCAAGTTAGAGTTTCCAATGAGGTCTATCTTGGTTTCCCCTTTTTCATATGCTAACTTCAAACCCGATAGACATGCCTCGTATTTAGCCTCGTTATTGGTAATGAGATATTCGAGTTTTATAGATATTGGGTTATACATCCCTTTCGGGTCAACTAACAAAATCCAAATTTTGTAACCCTTCATTCTAGAAGCTCCGTCAAACATCAGTTTCCATGTTTCTGATGCTACACTCATAATTCCCTCGTCGGGGAATTCGAGTTCGTCTTCTGACTCAATAATGATGGATTGGTTAGCAAGGAAGTCCACAACAATGCTTCCTTAGACAGACTTCTGTACCGTGTAGGCTATGTTGTATTCGGATAACATCATCATCCATTTTGCTAGCCTTGGTGACAAAAGAGTTCGTAAAAACAATAAATGGATCGGGTCCAATCTTGATACCATCTTGATAGGATGAGCTTGCATGTAGTGTCTGAACCTTTTGGTGACCCATGCTAATTCCCAACATATTTTCTCAACTGAAGTGTAATAAAGTTCACATCTAGACATCCTTTTACTAATGTAGTACACAGCCATTTCGAGTTTATCCTCATTTTCTTGAGCCAACAAGCTTCCCATGGTTGTGTCTGTTATAGTAAGATAAAGAATAAGAGGAATGTCGTCTCTAGGCGGCATGAGTATGGGAGGATATTTTAAGTAATCCTTGATTATGTCAAAGGCTAGTTGACAGTCTTAATCCCATATAAATATTTATCTTTCTTCAACGGCTTAAACATCGTATCGCATGTCATAGTAAGCTTGATGATGAATCGACTGATGTATTGGATTTTCCCAAAAATCCTCGTACCTCTCTTTCGTTTCGAGAGATCGACATAGCCATGATTTCTTCAATATTAGAGGGATCGACTTCGATTCCCCTCTATGTGATTAAGAAGTCTAGTATTTTATCAGTTGTGACTCCGAAGGTACATTTCTTCGAGTTGAGTCGTAGCTGATATTTCATAATTTGATGTAGGAATTTTTCAAGATATAGACATGTCCTTCTCGATCCTTCGATTTGACAATCATGTTGTCGACATATAATTCCACTTCTTTATGGATCATGTCGTGAAGGATCATAGTGGTTTCCCTTTGATAGGTGGCTCCCGTGTTCTTAAGATTAATAGGCATGACCCTATAAAATAAAATTATGTTATAAACGTGGTCTTTTCCCGTGTTGACCATAATTTTTTTTTAGTTCGTAGTTCGGTAATACTCGGGAAAGGGCTTCTGCGCTTCATCTTTCGTATCTATTTTAAAAACGGTATTTATTTATAAAGTTGATTTTTGAAAATCGGTTGTATAACATTTGAGATTTAACTAATTATTCTTCCGGTCTTAGTCATGCTTCTAGGTATTAGCGTTATTTAAAATATTAAAACAAAAGTATTTAAATGATGGTACATGTTGTGGATGATAACTAAGGTGGAAATACATGAAGAATGTCAATCATTTTTAAAGGCATGGTTTAGAAATAAAACAACAAACAAGCCTTTGTCGAAATATTTTTGTGAAAATATCCCAAAAATATTTAAAATAGATTTTGTAATTTTTCGGAATTTTTAGAAAATGATTTGGAATCCCAAAATTACAAAATAAATTTTAAATTTTTAAAAGTGGAACCAAACAGTCCTTAGGACTAGAGTCATAGGTCTAGGATTCGTTTTTATCGGTCGGGGTCTAGAAACCCTCGGTTTGGGCTCAGGAGCTCTCGGTCTGAGTCCTAGAGTTTGTCGGCCGAGGTGCTAAGGACTCTCGGTCCATGGCTGATCTTACTAGTCTAGGTGTAAAAACCTATCAGTTTTGGACTAGCATAGGGTTATGTTTCTCGGTTGAGGTGTATAAACCTCTCAATCTGGGGTTAGCTTTGGGTTAAGTTCCTCTGTCCTGAACTATGGATCTCTTGGTCCCAGGTCTGGGATTCTCGGTCCCAGGGTTAGACCTCTCGATTCTAGGTCTTGGGAGTTTCGGTCATAGGCTTGGTTTTCTCGATCGTGAGTCTTGAGAGTCTTGGTCACAGGTTAGACCTCTCGGTCCTAGGTCTAAATACTCGGTCGTATTTCTCAGTCCTATCTCAAGAACACCGATCATAAGTCTCAGTTCTAACTCAAGAACATCGGTCATAGGTCTCGGTTCTAGCTTATTTTTCTCGATCCTTGGTCTTGGTCCGAACCGAGGATCCTCGGTCGGATCTCTCGGTCCTAGGCTCACAAGAATCGGTCCTCAAGAACATAAGGATTCAATTTTTTAAATTCATTTGTTTAGTTCTAGTTTTTTTTAATCTAAGAGCTTAGGTAGCTTCACAAAGCTCTCAGGAACATGTTGATTATCATATCAAGGTATGGATCAACCTGAATTATGATCAATTTTTTCAAAATATTTGTGATAAAAAATGTTTTTCTTTATTTTAAAGTTGTTTTGAAGTAAAATGAGCTATTCAATAACTTTCTTATATGACATATATTTGATTGGTACCAAAACAAGAACACTGGTGGTTCGTTTTGACCTATTTAAGAACTCAAAATTTTTATTTTATTTTGAAAATCTTGATTTTAATCAAACATGATCGGGATAGATTAAACATGATCCAAATAGTTTCCCAACATGTTTAAAATTATATTGGAAAGCTTTTTGGGCTGTGATTCGATCGAATTAACCCAAGAACAACAAACCCGTTTTTTTTTTTTGAAATTTCAAATTTAGGGTATTGTTATTTAAATCGATTAATCGGTTCTATCATATCCAGATAGTTTATAAATCATCTAGGGATGAATTCTCAACCATAAAATAGCATAAACAACAAGCATACAAGTTTATAAAATTTGGAATTTAAAATTTTTAAATTCAAATTGTAAATATAAATTAGAGGTTGATTGGAACCTTACCAAGGATTGGAGAACACTCCTTGATCCATAGAGAAGCTTTCTGGATGCTCAAATCCAATATTTAAGGCCTTAAACAAAATATTCGAAAAATCCAAAGCTTTAAAGCTTTAATGATGGATTTTGATTTTCTTCGATTTAAGGGTTGTCTATTGGTTACTTAACTTCATAATAACTTGAGAGGGGGGTATTTATAATCATCCTAAGTGGGTTGGAGAAGCCAAGTGGGATGAATTAGTCAAAAGCTATTAATGGCTTTTGACTATTCTTGACTTGTAGGCGACGGAGTAGGCCATGACGAGGCCTACGGTTGGAGGGAGAATGATCACCATCGTAGGGTGATCATTATTGACATTGAATCAGTCAAAACGATCAACCAATGGTTGAGTTCCAAATGATCAAAATCATCACAGTTTCTTCATGCTTATCTAGACGACGTTGCGATGAAGATGGTGATTGGAGCCAAAAACGTTGTTTTGATGGCATACTCGCTTTCCGTCTTGACGTCATAGTGTTTGAGCGGTCCTTTAGCATTCCAGCTAACGATCGCCTCCTAATCGGGTGCGACCCGGGCGCGTGTCTCCTCAGCTACAACTGGCTACGTAGAAGTGCTTAGGGCATTGAATGATAATCCAATGCTGATCAACGCGCGCGGTTGCTGCTGCAACTATTTCTTCTGTTTCGACTACACTCTATTATAGATTTATTTTTATTTTAACTTAAGGGTTTGTTTGAAATTGATTTTTCTTTCACCCTTTTGGTTTTAATTTTGATCTTTTTAAATACACAACATATTAAAATAAATATGGAAAATATTTTATCAATTTATTTTATTTGTTTTGTATATTTTAAGGATTTAAATAAATAATTCTTTTAGATGAAATGGATACAACAATTCAATAAAATTATTTATTTTGGTCCATTAATTTTTCTAAAATTATTTTAAGACATTATGGATATAACATTTATCCCAAATAATTTTATATTTTATTTTTGCTTTAACTCTTAATTAATTGATTAATTAGCACAATAATTAATCATGATTAATTATTTTAAATAGGTTTTGTCTATGTGGTAAATTATTTTGATCTTATTTATTTAAAAATAGTTCAAAATAATTATTTTAATATTATAAATTGGAATGTAAATTTTTATTGTCTACAAAGTGGCTTTCTCGAATCGAGTTTGAATACAACAAACTAGTTTTCGAAAACGCTGATTCGAGTTTGACATCTAACACTAAGTTATCTTTTCCAATTTATAACAAGGGATTTAGGTAAGATAGAACTTGAAGCGTGTCGTGGTTGGAGTGACATGTTGATGCTGTATGTAGCATTTGTCGAGGTACTTCCAAGCGTTGCTTTAGGAAATCATTTCCTTAGTATTTTATCCTAACAATGATGGTTTTTGAAAAAACTACTTTTACAGAACTTGACAAAGTATTTGTAATATACATAAGGTAAGGGTAATGGTAGGTATTGAAATATCAATTCATGTATGGCACAAACATGACTAACAAGTAACATTCTTCGGAGTGATCATAAACATATGATCAATGTATCGTCACTAATTTACCGCGGAAGTTAACAAACTTTCCGTGAAGATCACTCAAAGTTGAGGTTGAAAATGATCATGTATAAATGATCGTGGTGCTATCAACAAATAGGCTTTCGTATCGGGAATTAAGAACAGAACATCATTGGAGTTCTTATTGTGAGATAGGATTTTTTACATGACCGGAACAAAACAATATTAGAGAATGGGAACTTCAATGGGGTACCTATCGTGAGATAGGATTTCGAACGGAACTTTGTGAGATTACCTATCTGAATTTAGGATTTGAATAGGATTATGTACAAATAATTGTTGTGCTTGTCGACAAACAAGGCTTAAGTAATTATCGAGTGATAGGGTTTGGAATACCTATTCGAGCGATAGGGTTTTTGTTAGTACCGGTAAGAGATAGGGTTTGCTTGAGTATGCAATCAAGAGATGTGATTTGGTTACCTATCGAGTGATAGGGTTTTACTAGGATCATATACGAACGATCGATGTGCTTGTTAACAAACAAGGCTTAATTCTTATTAAGAGAGATTGAGTTTTGAGATACATGTTTAAATGACAGGGTTTAGCGATAGGGTTTTGATCAAGATCATGTACGAATGATCTCCGTGCTTGTTGACAAACAAGGTTTACTATTTTTTTGATTTGGGAAATCTACCTATTTTTTTTTTAAAATAGGGTTTTGATCGGCTTCCTATCAAGAGATAGGGTTTGTTTGAGTACATATGCGATTAATAGGGCTTGATTATCAGTTTGGATGATAGGGCTTGGAATACCTATTTGAGCGATATGGTATTGTTTGAGGACCTATCGAGTGATAGAGTTTGCATTACTTGTTTGGATAACAGAGTTTGGTATGGTTGAATCATGTACAAATGATCTATTGGCTTGTCTACATACATGGCTTGAAGGATCTATTGAAAGATAGAGCTTGGTTTGGTAATGATTTGATTGCATTGATGTTGCAGTAGGGAATACATATTCGAGCGATAGGGTTTCGGAGGAATCATATAAGAATGATGTATCGACCTATCGACAAATAGGGTTTACAGATAGAATCGTGTACAAACGATTTCTCACACCTATCAATAAATAGGGTTACTCGACGGAATCATGTACGAACGATTTCTCATACCTATAAACAAATAAGGTTTCTAAGAACTAAGTATGATTAGGGTTTTAGCATAATCGTATATAAACGATCTCTCAACATATCGACATATAGGTCTTATTGATGGAATCGTGTACGAATGATTTCTTGCACCCACTGACAGATAAAGTTTCTAATGGAATCATAAAAACGATCTATCAAAAGATAGGGTTTAGATTCCTAATCACAATTAGGGTTTTTAGCGAAATCGTATAAAAATGATTTATCACACTTATCAATAGATATGGTTTTAGATACCTTACTACAACTAGGGTTTAAACGGGGTTGTGTACGAACAATCTTACGTACCTATCAACATATATGGTTTAGATACCTAACTATAATTAGGGTTTGAACGGGATTATGTATGAACAATATCACGTACCTATAAACCTATAGAGTTTAGATACCTATCAAAATATAGGGTTTAGAATACTCGATTTTGCATATTTTTCTTTTGTAGTACAAATATTTCCAAAAATCCTTGTTCCCCTTTATTTTTCAAAGTGTCCTTCATAACTAGTTGAAATTCGTCAGTCGATGATTTCTAGCTTTATTTAAGGACAAATAACTCATGTTTTTGGATTAAAAAAAACATTTTTTATTTCCTTAGTTCCTATCCTTGTTTATCTCTTTTGTTTCGAGATTTGAATGAACATCGATCCTTTGGAATGTATCATGACATTTTTGGATTTGAAACGTATTTGGGTCTAGATTTTGAACATCTTTTCTATCCTTTGTGATGATTTTTCTTTCATCAAGGAAAAATATTTCTTTTTCCCCAATTTTCGAGATATTGGTTATAAATTTGATCTCGTGTACAAACGATTTTCCATGATCATAACCCTCGAGGAAGGCGGTCAACATCTTGACCTTTTGATAAAAGAGTGCAACTTTGGTTGCTCGGCCCTGAACCATATTTCTTGAAAGTTCGACTCATCGCAAAAACGTTTGGGGGAGACAATTTATTTTCTGTTTTGGGTTTTCATATGCCATTTTTTTGTTAGCTTGCAGGTGAATTTGATAGAATCGGTACATCCATATCTTTTCCATATGCAATCATGATTCAGATATTGGGTAAGCCACAAATGGTGATTTCAATACCTCAACCACTTAAGCCTTTTTTTTCGTTTCCGAGATGTTC
Source organism: Impatiens glandulifera (assembly GCF_907164915.1). NCBI lineage: Eukaryota > Viridiplantae > Streptophyta > Magnoliopsida > Ericales > Balsaminaceae > Impatiens > Impatiens glandulifera. Next base: position 114,560,258 of record NC_061862.1, on the reverse strand, counting down.
TGGTAGAATCAATACATTCTCCTCTTATTATAGCAATCAAGACTAGAGTCTGAGTGAGCACGAATGGTGATTTCAATACATCAACCAACACATGAGAATTTTTCAATTTTTTTAGAGATTTTTGGAGTTTATTTTGGTTTTCTTTTTGGAATTTTCATTTTTTTGGTTTTTCTTCCCAAAGCATGAGTTTCAAACCACTCATTCTTTAACAAAAGTAGCGATGAGGTGTCCTTTCTCAATTTTAGGATCTAGGCCTCGCTTTTATGGGGTTTACTCAAGTTTGTTTTCTTAAAAAAACTTTGATGGGGGTTGCTCTCAAGATAATCGTCTACAAACGAAAAGACCTTATGATCGATATCTCTTGAATCAGATTTATTGTAAAATCCTCTGTTTTGTTTCTGAGAATATCACTCGAAAAGAAGCAATGCTCATGGCTTTTCCCCTACTTATTTCCTAAAATCTGAAACATCGGCTCTAAGATGAGATCGAGGTTTTCTTCCTTTCTCAAAAAAATTTATTTCCTCTAAGGAATGGACTGGGAGGTTTATTTATATATTTGAGACTGGGCCTACAAACATGTAGGTTGCCTACATCTCTTATCGGTTTATTTTTTTACAAGAGAAGAATTAGGTTTGTAGTTCGAACCATGATTTATTTGTCCATGTTACAAGCTATACAAAACTTGGAATTGGATTATGTTGAGATAAGTTTCTTTCGAGGTCGAGCTTTAAACTGTTCTATGATACTTGATATTATACAAAATCTCTTTTAAGCGCATCGAGATTGCTTGGTACAATGAACTCTTCGCATTCTGCGTTAGATAGGCAGAAAACTACTATAGAGAGGATTTTCTTAAGTAGGAACGGTCCTTCCCATTGGGGTCGAAACTTTCCCATGGGGTCCAAGAGTTCTTGGGATCGTTTGAGAACTAGATCACCTTCATTGAGGTTTCTAGGTTTGACCTTCTTATTGAAGATGTCTAACATGCATTTTTTGTAGGCTTAGGTTTTACATAAAGTGTTTAACCTCATATCCTCCATTAACGTTAGTTGGTCATATAAAGACTTGAACTAGTCCTCTTCTATGACATGACTTTCTAACAATAATCTTAGAGTTGAAATCTCGATTTCGATGGGTTGTACGGCTTCTATGTCGTAAACTAAAGAGTATGGAGTTTTGTCCGTTGATGTTCGAGCGGTTGTAAGATATCCCCAAAAGGCATATGGCAACTTCTCGTGCCAGTTCTTATACGTGTTGGTCATCTTCTTAATGATCCTAATCACATTTTTGTTTACCTCTTCGACCACACCATTTGTTTAGGGTCTATAGGGCGATGATTTGTGATACTCGATCTTGAATTTGTCGAGCAGTTGTAACACTTTTTATTGAAAGTGTCAACCATTGTCTGAAATTAGGGTGTGAAGAACTCCATATCTAGATATGATGTTAGTTCGGATGAACTTTGCCACTTGAGATGATTTCAAAACTTTGTAGGAAGCTACTTCAATCCATGTGGTGAAGTAATCTATAACAACGAGTATGAACTCGTGTTCATTTGACGCATGGGGATAGATTTTCGCGATTACTTCGATACCCCATGTAGAAAAGGCTCGGAGGATGTCATGTTGTAGAGGAGAGAGGATTGTGTATACTTTAGGTTAGCATAGAATTGACACTGATGACAACTCCTTACATAACTCATACATTCTTTTTTGAAGTTTTGCCAATAATATCCTATATAGAGTATTTTCTTGGCCAAAGTCATTCCATTCATGTGTGGACCACATGACTCTACATATACTTCTTCAGTGATCCTCTTAGATTCATGATTATCTATACAAAGCATTTTATGACCATCAAAAGATCGATGGTAAAGCCTATTGGTAATCCAAGTGTAGTTGGTGGAATACTGGCGCAACACCCGTCATTCTTTAGAATGAAAATGAGAAGGGTATTCTCCATACTCAATATGCTTCTAGAGAGTATCATACTATGCCTTAGCAACATTCTCATAGGAAGTGACTTCCCTCAATTCAAAAGTAGTTCGTTGCTTTTATCGGATTTTCAGATATTTTACTTTAATTCTGTCAGGAATTTGAGTCATGGCTGCTAAGGTAGTCAGGGCATCCGCGAAGCGATTTTGGCTTCTTATAGTATGAACAAATGATACTTGATCAAATTTTCTCATGAGTTTGGTCAAGTGGATGTGGTAGGGTTTCAAGTTCTCCCATTTCACTTGCCACGTGCCATTGTCTTGGGATATAACCAAGTTAGAGTCGCCAACAACGTCTATATTGGTTGCCTCTTTTTCATATGCCAACTTGAGAGTCGAGTATTCAGCCTTGTTATTGGTGATGAGATATTCGAGTTTTATGGATATTGGATTGTACGTCCCTTTCAGGTCAACTAACAAATTCCAATTCTGAACTACTTTATGGAAGCTCTGTCAAACATCAGTTTTCATGTGTCTGATGCTATACTCATAATTCCCTCGTCAGGGAATTCGAGTTCATCTTCTAACTCAATAATGATAGATTGGTCAGCAAGGAAGTTTGCAACAATACTTCTTTTGACAAACTTTTGTACCGTGCAGTCTATGTCGTATTCGGATAACGTCATCATCCATTTTTCTAATATTAGATACATAAGAGTTCGTTGGAACAAGAAATGGATCAGGTCCAATCTTGATATCAACTTGATAGGGTGGGCTTGTATGTAGTGTCTTAACCATTTGGTGGCCCATGCTAATGCCCAACATATTTTCTCAACTGGAGTGTAATTAAGTTCACTCCCAGTCATCCTTTTATTGATATAGTACATAGTCGTTTCGAGTTTATTCTTGTTTTCTTGAACCAATAGGATTCCCATAGTTGTGTCTGTTACAATAAGATAAAGGATAAGAGGAATGTTAGCTCTAGGCAAAATGAGTATGGGAGGGGATTTTAAGTAATCCTTGATTCTATTAAAGGCTAGTTGACAGTCTTCATCCCATATGAATTTTTATCTTTCTTCAGCAGTTTAAACAGCGGATCGCATGTCATAGTAAGATTGCTGATGAATCGGATGATGATTTAGATTTTTCTGAAAACTCCTCGAACCTCTCTTTCATTTCAAGGGACCAGCATAGCCATGATTACTTCAATCTTAGAGGTATTGACTTTGATGCCCCTCTATGTGAATAAGAAGCCTAATATTTTACCAAACGTGACTCTAAAGGCATTTTTCTTCGGGTTGCGTCGTAATTGATATTTCCTAATTCGATATAGGAATTTTTAAAGATTTAGGACATGTCCTTCTCGATCCTTAGATTTGACAATCATGTCGTTAACATATAATTCCACCTCTTTGTGCATCATATCGTGAATGATCATAGTGGATGCCCTTTGATTGGTGATTCTCACGTTCTTAAGACCAAAAGGAATGACCCTATAATAGAAAGTTCCTACTTCTGTTATAAACGTGGTCTTTTTCTTGTCTTTCGAGGCCATCAAGATTTGATTGTATCTTGAGAATTTGTCCATGAATGATAACAATTCATGAGCGAAGGCATGATCGATCAGTATGTCTATGTGTGGTAGTGGGAAATGATCTTTAAGACTGGCCTTATTTAGATCCCGGTAATCTACACACACGTAGTTTTCCGTCTTTCTTCAAGACGGGGACAACTTTGGAAATCAAGGTAGGATATTCCATTATCTCAAAAAATCAAGCTTCGAGTTGCTTTCGGACTCCTTCTCGGATTTTATCCACGACTTCCTCTTTTTTCACCCGTCTGAGCTTTTACTTCACATACTTAGCATTAAGATATAGAGGAATATAATGTCGTGTAATCTTTTGATCGATGCCTAACATGTATTTGTATGACTAGAAAAATACGTCTTTATTGGCTTTCAACAACTCAACAATTTTCTGATGTTCTTGGGGGTTTAAAGTTGGCGGATCAGCACGATTTGAGGACGTTGGCCGTGTTTAAATTGATTTCGATTGTCTTTTCCGCGGAGGAAACAATCTCATTCTCAGTTTCTAAGAAGTGTTTTGTTTCGAAGTTTAAGTCGAAGTAAAAAAAAGATCATTTTTACTCAAAGATTCGAAATCTACTTCTTGTATTACATTGAGAGATTTATTACATGTTAGATAAAATGATCCAACGAGATCATTATTTATAGGTTTATTACAATGTACAGTATTTAATATCTCTATATACATGAGAGGAGAAAGAGTTCTACTTTCATCGATCATAGTATTGATGGATGAAAGGGAGTCAGTTTCTTGAGAACTGAGAGAGCTAAATTCTTGAGCTGAAATAGCTTTCCTGGGAATCTGAGCCAAGTTTTGGAGGGCGTCGCGCCAGTAGTATGTTCTTTTCCTTCTGAGAGGATTGGACATATCTCGAACCCGCTTAGTTCAACCTCAAGGTGTCAATGTGGGTAGACTCAATGATTGTTGTTGTGTTAATTTCACCGTTGACTGTGATGACTTGGTCATTGGCGATGAACCTGAGCTTTTGGTGTAGGGTAGAGGCTAAAGCCTTGGCTTGATGAAGTTATGGTCTTCTTAAGATCAATTTATAGGAAGGTTTCATGTGGATGACACAAAAGTCAACCTGGAAGGGGATGCCGACCACTCAGACAGTACACATGAAACAACCCATTATCTCATGGAGAGAGTTGTTGAAACCTCTAACACATAAATCGGATGGTATGATCTTGTCTCGGGATACACCTATCTTCTCAAAAGTCCTCCAAGAACATATGTGGAGAGTGGATTTATTGTTTATCAAGACCATTGGAATGATATTTCCCTCCATTTGCACAGAAATGTAGAGGTCTTTGTTATGATTTGTTTCAACTGTTGGAAGATCTTTGTCTTCGAAGCCAATCATGTTGTGTTGCGAACTAGCGAATATGATCGCTTCTAATTCTCTAAGGGTGGTGTTAGCAGAGACGTTAGCATTGCTTAACTCATTCAGGACTACTTTCTTGTGCTCGATAGAGTACATTAGGATTTCTCAGATAAAAATGTTAGCATTTTTCCTTTTTAGTTGATTAAGGAGACTGTCTCCTGGGTTAAGAGCTCTAGGCTCATCTTCCCTTCTAATTCCTACGGGAAGTTGGTAGGTGGATGGAACATTGACCTAGTGTGATTTTCATGAAATTGAGTTGGAAATCCGTTCCATCACGCGTTGACGCGATATCAATCAGGGCGTAGATGTGGGCAGTCGTTTTTGACTTCCACTATTCAGAAGTCTCGCCCAAACAGGCTTTAGACTTCTCTTTGGGCTAGGGATCAATCATGTTGATCTCTGGTTCAGTGTTATGGATTAGGTCCAATAACACATTGGAGTCAAGAGATGCTTTGTTAGTGGTGATCACATTGACTTTGTGATCCGTTAGCAGATTCTTTGTTATTTCCGGTATGGTGATCACGTTTTGATCGATCAAGTCATGTATAGGTGTTTGAGGGCACTACAATTGCTAGTAGCATGGCCCTTTACTTTTTGATAGTCACACCAAATGTTCTCATACTTTCCCAACAATGGTTTGTCGGTTCTTGGGGAAAGTGGTTTGACAAGATTATTTTTCTAAAGAATCTTCATTACCTAACTTAAAGGCATCATTAGGTCGTCAAAGACTCTAGGGGGTTTGGGTGCCTTTGGAGGTGTGACCTTGGTAGGAGTACTTCTATCTACTTTGCGTAGTGGAGGCTTACTTGGGCTCACCTTTTGAGGTAATTTATCCTTCCAAGCAGTAGTTACCTAGTGTACATGCGTCTTTTCCTTTCTCTTGAAACGACTTGAAGGTGGGTGTATCTTTGACTATTTTTCCCTTTTTTCCTTCCTTCTCGATAGTATCATCGAGGTTAATGCCAGTTTTTAACAATTTCTTCATTGTTTGAAAAGTTTTGACGGCGAGTCCAATAAAATATCGTTCGTTAACGTTTTCTAAGATCATGTCGATTTGTCGTTGTTCACTTGCGAGGGAATCGATATCCTCGGCAACAACTTTCCATCGTTCGATAAAAATGGGGAATTTCTCATTTTTTCTTGTTTGATTTTTTCAACCTCTTTTCTAGTCATTCGAGGTTGAGATGCATTGAAAAGTGTTCTATGAACACTATAGCCAGTTTTTCTATGCTCTATAAATAGAGTATCTTTTGGTGGTGATACCAGCGTAGAGCAGCATCATCAATATACTAGAGGAACAGATGGAGAACAGTTAGTTCTCCAAGTCGTAATGGAGTCATTGCGGAGGCGTACATTTTGAAAAAGATAGATTGGTCGTTTTTTCCTATGTACTTAGAGAGACCTGAAAGTTTGACACCTATCGGAATAACTGCTCATTCGGTAGCTTTCATAGCATATTTTCAATCATTATTCTCTTTAGTGATTTTGTCCTTAGTTAACTTGTTTAGCTGGGTTTGTATTTCTGCCTGCATAGCTTGAACTTGAGTCATTTGGCGTTCATATTCTGTTAGCGGTGGTTGGCCAGCTGCTGAAATTAGTTTTTCCTATGAACCTAGGGGTTGATTACTTCCTCATGTTGTACTTGTGTAGTTTAATCGATGTCCTCTTTGGAGTCTTCATAGAGAGAGACTTCTTCTTGAGCTTTTTGACCAATAGGACGGGGGTTAATTAGAGTGAACATAATAGAGATTGCCAAATTAGGAAAACGAGGAGAATGAGGGATATTCTGGGATGTAGACGGAATTTGTTGATTAGCTAAAGAAGTTGTGATCAACGCGTGTTGCTATGTTACATGTTGCAAAGTTTCCTTCATTTTTCTGAATTCGGCCACTAACACCGACTCAGGTACGAAGGGTTCTTCGGTCATCTAGTGGCCTATAAAACATCTGGTTTTTGGATCTCTCTTTCTTAGGGCTATGTCGGCTTGTCGCAATCGTGAACAATTGCGAAGAGAAATAGGTGACAGTTTGCAGATGCAACAAAGTACAAATGCAATGCATATGCATATAAAATGAATCCTAGAGAATAAGCATCTCTCTTTTTTTATTCGATTTAAACAAACATAGAGTTTTATATAAAATACTTGCAAAGTTTGTTACAGACAGGACTCACATGTTGATATTTTACATAGAGAGTCTAAAAGGGAAAAAGTGTCTGACGGAGATCAAAGGCTTTAAGTCCAGCTGTAGCCGGTTCCAACACTAGCATCTTCTTCCGCATCGTTTTCCTAAACCTCATCATATTGTTGGAGGATGAGATTCAGGTACTTCATTTGCTTTGACATGATATTCATTTGAAAGCCATCATGCCATTTTTCGAGATATCATGCATAGGTTATGTGGTCGATTGGCCTATCCACAATGAAGGCAGCTTCGATAAAGTTATAGCTGAAATATTTAAGCAGAATATGGGTGTAGTAGTAAGTAATCAATTCCAAACCCATAAGAATGATTAGTGGTTTATCATCCATCATGAAAGTCATTTTCTTGATGGGATACCATGGGAGAATATCCCAGATTTCATCATTGCTCTGTATCGGAAGTCTAGGTAAAACTTCATTCATTCTCCAATATTGGATAGAAGGGGACATGATGCCATCAGGCAGAAATTGCGGTAAGTGTTTGAGCTTGTCAAGCAGCAAGATGTAGAGGATTAAGGGGGGGTCCCTTTTAATAATGTTAGAAGATAGACATGAGTTGTTCAGGCCCATTAGCGTTTCCACTAGAATATCACCAGAGGGATCTTTGTTTCCTCTTCGCATTTGGTGTGTTACCTCAATGATTCTCGGGGAGGGTTTATTATTTACTGGTGTTAGAAATAAATGATCTAGTATGATTGACATCGTTATCAGGGATGACCTTAGTGTTAGAGGGATCTCTCCATTTCTTATTTTCATCATAGTCCAAGTCTGGAAATCGATGTACGTCCTTGCGAGGATAATATCAGATGTGACTTTGGATTATCTATGCACCTCTTTTAAGAACTTTCCGTTGGGCATTAAGTCTTCAAACGACCTTTAATATAAAACATTTTTGTTGTTATTCATAAGAATAGCCCGAAATTCCTCTATGGTTGGGCACATTGACCTTTCACCAAGAAAATAAGCTCGTTTGACAGGTTCCACCTTCGTTGTATTTTCATCATGAAGGTAGAGTTTACTTTGAATTGTATGAGCCTAGTGATAATAATGAGAAAATAAGATTGATAATTCTATTCATTTACGTGAAAGTTATCAATCTAGGAAACCAGCGCGACATCCGTCAGCGTGGACATCGCATGTGACTATAAATTCAAAAAATTTAAAAACATGTGTTTGTTTTGAAAGGAAAGAATATGTTAAAAATGCTCACTTAAACTATACATACATAGACATAATACATATATAGTAGTAACATAAGGGGTTGTAGTGACGAAGTCTTTTGGTTGTCTACACACAACAAACAATCGGCTTGGTGATAGTAACCAGGTTTTTTTGTTTTGAGGATAGAATGATAAGAGAGTTTTATTCACCGATAGTGGAAGGGGTAAACCCCCACCATAAACCATGGAATATCTACTCAATTGGGAATTTATCCCAACCTTCATAATGCATGCGTCCTAGTTTTTTCTCTTTCAACATCACTCGATTTGTACCAAGCTGTCATTCCACATTCACAATTTTTGCACGTATGTGTAGAAGTACTGATCTTGGTTGAGTACTTCATTGCAAGAAGAGGGTGATGTACCCTTTACACATAAAGGCTCTAAAAATAAGGATAAAACCTATGCGTCCTTTAAGGTGTTTTACCTTGTAAGACAAGCTATTAAGTGATACAAACGTTTTAAAAGTCAAGTTTATGTTTTCGAGTTAAACATTTAATCCTCAGTAGAGTCTCTAGAAAAGTTGTAACCCCTTAGAATCCCGCAACAGTGTGTGTACGTCGACACGTGGCATGCAAGCCTAGAGTAGCTCGAGATTCGATGGCTTCAACATTATTTTTAAAAGATTTTGATAGTACTTGGTAGCTTTTAAAATCAATTATGAAAAAATAATTAATTTTATTCAAATTTTAATTATCTGGGGATTTTGCTATAATCAAATGACGATTTGATTTTTTATGAAATACGATTTAAATTAATTAAACATAATTAATTTAAGAAGAGATTATTTATTTGAAGACATAATCGCAATTGATTTTAGAAAAATCAATAAAAATGTGTATGTGTACAAATGTATTTTTCACCAGAGTTTCTTTTGGTTCAAGGTTTGGTGATACTCGGGAAAGGGCTTTCGCGCTATGTCCTTCATACCCGTTTTTAAAACGGTCTCTATAGTTCTACTTATAAAGTTGACTTTTGAAAATTGGTTGTATAACGTTTGAGTTTTAACTAGTTATTATTCCGGTCATAGTCATGCTTCTAGGTTTTAGCGTTATTTAAAATATTGAAACAACAATATTTGCGGATGATAACTATGGTGGAAATACCTCAAGAATATCAATCATTTTTAAAGACACTAATGTTTAGAAATAAAAACAAACACCCCTTTATCGAAATATTTTTATGGAAATATTTAAAATACATTTTTGGGATTTTTAGAAAAATATTTGGAGTCCTAAAATTACAAAATTAATTTTGGATTTTTAAAAGTGGAACCAAATAGGCCTTAGGATCGGATTCCTATGTTTGGGGTTCGTTTTTATCGGTCGGGGTCTGAAGACCCTCGGTCTAGGCTCGGGAGCTCTTAGTCTGAGTACTGGAGTCTCTCGGTCGAGGTTCTAAGGACTCTCGGTCCTTGGCTGATCTTATCGGTCTATGTGTAAAACCTATCGATCCTAGACTAGCATGGGGCTAGGTTTCTCGGTCGAGGTGTATAAACATCTATGTCCGGTGTTAGCTTCGGGCTAAGTTCCTCAGTTCTAAACTTGGGAGCTCTTGGTGGTTTAGGACTCTTGAGGGTTATACCTCTCGGTCCTAAGTCTTGGAAATCTCGATCCCAAGCTTGGATTTCTTGGTCGTGAGTCTTAGGAGTCTCGGTTCTAAGTCAGACCTCTCAGTCCTAGGTCTGAATCCTCAGTTAGACTTCTCTGTCCTAGCTCAAGAACATCGATCTTAAGTCTCAGTCTTAACTCAAGAACACCAGTCATAAGACTCGGTCCTAGCTTATTTTTCTTAGTCTTTGGTCTCGATCCGGACCGAGGATCCTCGGTCGGATCTCTCGTCTTAGGCTCACAAGCATCGATCCTCAAGAACACAAGGATTCAATTTTTAAAATTCATTTTTTTATCTTTGATCCAAGAGCTTGGGTAGCTTCACAAAGCTCCCAAGACATGTTGATCATCATCTCAAGGTATGGATCAACTTGGATGATGATCAATTTGTTCAAAACAATTTGTGATCAAAAATTGGGTTTTTGATTTTAAAGTTGTTGTGAAATGAAAAGATTATCCAATAGCTTTCTTATATGACATATACTTGATAGGTAACAAAACAAGAGCACTAGTGATTCGTTTTGACCAATTTAAGAACTCAAAAAAAATTATTTTCAAATTTTGATTTTGATCAAACATGATCTAAATAGTTGCCCAATATAATTACAATCATATTATGAAGCTTTTTGGATTGTGATTTGATCGAAGTAACCAAAGAACAGCAAACCCATTTTTTTTAAAATTCAAATTTTAGTTTTGTTATTTAGATCGATTTATCAGTTCTATCATATCCAGATAGTTCATAAATGATTTAGGAATTAATTCTCAACCATAAAACAACATAAACAACAAGCATACAAGCTTATACAATTTGAAATATAAAAATTTCAAATTCAAATTGTAAATATGAATTGGAGGTTGATTGGAATATTACCAAGAATTTGAGAACACTCCTTGATCCTTATGGAAAGTTTCTGGATGCTGAGATTCAAGCTTTAAGGCCTTAAATAGAAAATTCCAAAAATATGAAGCTTTGGAGCTTTAATGGCGGATTTTGATTTTCTTCGATTTAAGGGTTGTCTGTTGGTTCATTAGCTTCGGAATAACTTGAGGGGAGTATTTATACTCATCCTAAGTGGATTGGAGAAGCCAAGTGGGCTGATTCAGTTCAAATCCATTAATGGCTTTTGATTGTTTTTGGCTTGTAGTCGCATGAGTAGGTAGTGATGAGGCCTACGGTTGTAGGGAGAATGATCACCATCGTAGGGTGATCATTCTAAACTTTGAATCAGTCAAAACGATCAACCAATGGTTGAGTTCCAAAAGATCAAAATCATCATGGGTTCTTCATGCTTATCCAGACGACGTCGCAATGAAGAAGGTGATCGGAGTTAAAAACAACATTGTTTTGATGGTGTCCTAGCGTTCCGTCTAGACGTCGTGGCATTTTAGCGATCCTCTAGTGTTCCAGCTAATAATCGTCTCCTGATCTTCTACGACCCGATCGTGTGTCTCTTCGGCTACAACGGGCTACGCGGAAGCACCTAGGGCATTGGATGATAATCCAATGTTGATCCAACGTGCGATTGTTGCTGCAATTCTTTCTTCTATTTTTTGTCTACACCTGATTATAGATTTATTCTTATTTTAAAGCCTTAAGGATTTGTTTGAAATTGATTCTTTTCACCCTTTTGGTTTAATTTTAATCTTTTTAAATACACAAAATATTAAAATAAATATGACAAATATTTTACCAATTTATTTTATATTTTTAGGATTTAAATAAAGATAAAATGGATACAACAATTCATCAAAATTATTTTTTTTGTCCATTAATTTTTCTAAAATTATTTTGAGACATTATGGGTACAACATTTATCCTAAATAATTTCATTTTTTATTTTAGCTTTAACTCTTAATTAATTTGATTAATTAGCACAATAATTAAATAATTAATTGTTTTAAATAGGTTTTTGGCCATGGGGTTAATTATTTTGATCTTATTTATTTAAAAATAATTCAAAATAATTATTTTAGTATTATAAGTTAGAGTGTAGATTTTTAGTGTTTACAGAGAGGTCGGTTGGGAAGGATAGTTAAAAAATGCGATGAAATTGGTGGTTAGGTAAATGACATTCACGGTATGGTTTGTTGTTTGTTGATTTGACCGAAGTGAAAGTGTAAAGTCACGAGGTCAATTGAGGTGGATAAAAATATGGAATAAAATGTTTAGTTAGTCAAAGTGAGTATGTCATACGATGAGAGGTTGATTGAGGATTGGTGGGCCAAAGTGAGGGTAAAAGAGATTGATAATGTATCAAAGTGAAAGTTTAAGGTCACGATATGAGATTGTCCAATTAGGGTGGATAAATGTGAAATGAGATGGGTTGATCAGTCGAAGTGAGGATAAGTAAGTCGGGTTATTTATTGTAAAATATGTGAGGAGATGAATTGTTTGACAGAAATGAAAGTAAAATCTCGAGATAAGAGGTCGATTAAGATTAGTGGGATAAAAATATGGAATGAGATGGTTGGTTAATTGAAGTAAGTAAGGTCACGCTATGAGAGATCGATTGGGAGATTGATGGATCAAAGTGAGGGTAAAATAGATTGGTAACATTGGAGATGGTTGATTTGACCGAAATGAAATTGTGTAAGGTCACACAATATGAGAGGTTGATTAGAGTGTGGATAAATGTGGAATGAGATGGTTAGTTATCTGAATTGAGGATAAAAAAGGTAGGTTGTATATTGTAAAATATGTGAGGAGATGGGTCATGAGATAAGAGGTCGGTTGGTGACCAAAGTAAAGAGTAAAAGAGATTGGTGATTTTGGAGATGGTTGATTTAACCGAAGTTAAAATGTAAGGTCACATACGAGAGGTCAATTATTGGGGTGGAAAATGTGGAATGAGATGGATGATTAGTTTGAATTGAGGATAAAGAAGGTCATTGTATATTATAAAATATGTTAGGAGATGAGTTATTTGACGAAGTGAAAGTAAGGTCTCAAGATGAGAGGTCAATTGTAAATTGGTGGATAAATGTGGAATGAGATAGTTAATTAGTCAAAGTGAAAATAAGGTATCGAGATGAGAGGTTAATTGTGGTGAATAAATGTGGAATGGGATGTATGGTTAGCCGAAGTGAGGATAAGAATAACGGGTTGTATATTATAAAATAAGGTGAATTGTTTGATAAAGTGAATGTAAGGTCTTCGAGAGAATAGAGATTGATTGTGATTAATGGATAAATGTAGAATGAGATGATTTTTGATTAGTCGAAGTGAAAATAAGGTAAATAGATAGAGGTCGGTTGGGAAATAAATTGATATTGATGGTTAAAATATGCGAGAAAAATAGTTGTTTGACCGAAGTGAAAGTTAAGGCCACGAGATAAGAAGTCCGATTTGAATTGGTAGATAAATGTGGAATGAGATGGTTGATCAGTCGGAGTATTTTGGGGTAGAGTTCGATTGAGCATTGATGAGTTAAAGTAAGGATAAAAAGAGGTTGGTAATATTTGAGATTTTTAATTTGACCAAAGTCAAAGTGTAAGATTACAATATGAATGGTCTATTAAAAGAAATATTTGATGAAATATATGAGAACATAAGTTGTTTTACCGAAATGTATAAAACATAAAATAATTAATTATTTTTTATTAATCTTTATATATTTTTATACCTTTTCTAATTCTTTATTCCTTAAAAAATCTAATCATGGACACGGAAAAGTCAAATAAGCTCAAAACAAGAAAACATTATTTTATATATTAATATATATTCTAATTAATTTATTTTTCACAACTTATTCTATCTAAATCAATGTTAAATAAAATACTTAAAAAAAATTTACAAGAAGAAATATTATGTTCAAACCTAACTCTTGTGAAATGTATAGTTGTTTTTTAATAAAGCATGTTATGAATAAACTTGTGAAACAAATTATTTGAGTATTCTCATTGTCATCTATAATTTGCAGGAATTAAGCCAATGTAAATAGTGGAGCAAATTTTGGATTAACTAAAACTACCTACCCAAATAATTTAAGATATAGAAATATATACATATAATGTTGATAATTAAATAGTTTGTGTTTGCATCTTTTCCCCACTTTTTGTCCAATTGAACACATAATAACGAATGGTCATCCTAAGATACCCTACAGCCTATTTGAAAACACACTTGTATCTGAATATGGATCCGACAGAGACCATTAATGGATTTATTGTAAAACAAAGTTCATCTGTATCCACAACAGAACTAGAAAACTTATAAATGGTGGCTACAACTAACAATATGCATAATATCTTCAAGATGAAGACAACATAAGACGATTCTTTTTCTCAAGTATGCAAAAGATATCCAAGTGCAATGCTGACAATTGTTACCATACAAACAAACAGCGGTGGAAATCCCACTTGGACTTTCCTGATAGCTTTTGTATTTCTCATAGTAGTCTGCAAGGAAGACGAGTAATCCAATGGCTTAAATTTCGCAAAAATATCTTAATCTAGATCAATAGTGTAAACAACTTTAACTTTGCTGGTTTGATTTACCAAAGGAATTCAAATTTAAGTGATGAAAAATAACTAAATTTGGAAGTACTATATAGGTTGTTTTGTTATCAAAAATAAATCTTAGAAAAAACAATCTCTATACACTATTTTTATATTCCATAGGAAAATAAACCAAGCAAGTTATGTCATCATCTAAAATCTAATTTATATTCCATAGGAAACAAAACATACACTATTTTTTTGAATCATCAATTAAAAAATCATATATGACAATTTTCCAATGTGACAAAAGATGTCAGTTAGGTAATCGAGCATTTATCATAGGACCCATGACCAACAAAAATGAATAGTATTAGATAATTATATCCGTAGGTCAAGTGGCAAGGGCCTTGTTCCCTAAAATAGCTAAAGATCAATTCTCACTAAAACACTCTGCATTAAAAAGGGGTTATGTTGTGGGAGTCAAGGTAGCCACCTCGAGAACAAATTCGAATCACAAAATAAAAATTATATAAGTAGATAGGGGTGAGCATATCTTGGGGTTACCCAAACCCAAAATATGAATTTAGGTAAGTTAATTTGGTTTATGCTAAGGGTTTAATTCGGGTTGTGTTACCCAAATTACCCAAATATAGTTACTTTAATTTATTTATTTTACATCTCTCTCGACCATCTCTCCTCCCCCAAGGAGTAGCCTCTCTTCTCTCCTCATCTTCTCTCACTCCCTCTCTCTCTCTCCTCATTCTCTCACATTCTCCTCTCTCATCCTTCTCTCATATTCCCCTCACTATGGACAACTATGATTTACCTTCTAAAGAGTTGAGTAGTTAAGAAATGAGTTAAGCGGATCAAAAGATTATTAAATTGGTTAAAAACGTTTAACACGGGACTAAATATGGGTCAAATAATTGTTAAACGAGTTAAAAACGTGTTAGTTGAGTAAAAATGTGTTAAATGGGTCAAAGACAGTTAAACGAGACATAAAAATAAAAATTTAGTTTAGGTTACTCAAATATGGATTCGATAAATTTAATTTATGTTGAAATATGAGTTGGTAATATGAGTTAAGTTTACCCATTTACTCACCCCCTCTATTAGTAGGTATTATTAGGTTAGGATAATTGTTAGTAATTAAATTAGTATTTATTGTTTCAAATTCATCGCTTATATTAGCCTACAGATATTTGTTACTCTTACTTTTCATATATATATATATGAAATTATTGATAATCAGCTTAATTTGGATTCTCCACTTCTCTCAATTTCTACAAGTCTCTCCCAAATTCTATGGATAAGAATTGATGTCTATCACATTCATAACTCATTGTTTGGACTTAACAAACACCAAGGGAATGATGATAAAAGATATAATACTGATGATGAACTTTTTTTTTTGAAAGAGAGTACTGATGAAGAACTTACAAGTTCCTGTTGTAAGATTTCTTTCTCTTGAATGAGCTCTCTTCTCCCTTCTGTCAGCTTTGCTATTGTAAATTCAGCCTGCAGAAATAAATGTAAACTGATTTAAGAAAATTTTAATTATAGTGACGTAGAAACACCGCAACACATGATCCCTTAGTTGATGCACATTCAAAAAGAATCTCACAATGGGCTGTTTTTTTGGTAAGTATTTGTAACAAATAATTAGCATAAACCATAGCTCATGGGATTATTTCTTTTTGCTGAACTTTTTTATTTTATTCCTCCAAGGCCATGTGGCACTTTTGTATTGGAGAAGAGTTTGTTGCTTTGGGGGCTAGGATTTGCTTTGCATTTAATGTTTGGTGGGTAGGTTAGAGGGATATCCAAAAAAATAATTTGTATAACTAATGAAGTAAAAAATACAAACTATAATCTGGATCATTATGACAGTTTTCCAATATCACTTGTCTAATATAGTAGTCATATTCTAGATTGAACTCGAATGCTAGTTAAAAAAAACAAATAAATTGAGCAGGACCATTTCAAAGTTTCTAGAACAAAATCTTCTAATGATTGTAAGAAAATAATAGAGAATAGTGAGCCTGAAAAGGCTACGTATATTTCTTAATATCCAAACGTACAAGGGAAGCAAGACATATGAACAAGAGAAAAGTATAAATAAATAAATGGAATACATAAGAAAACTAAAAGGTCTGCTCATGGTAACAACAAATTAATTGAGTAGACATGCTTGTAATAATTAATTATCTCCAACATTAACCATAAATGATGTTCAAATCTCTGGAAATGAAATGCAATAGGGTGTCAAAATACCATCTACCTTTTTAAAATATATTTAAAAAGGGAAATTTGGTAATATAACCCCAAATAACCTGGTTATTTGAATGTGCACACCAAACAAAGTTACTTTCAAATAACCTGCCGATTATTTAAATAACCCAAGAACAAAAAAGGGATAAATAAGTGTTTCCACATGTCAAACACCCAACTTTACCCATTAGCACTGATCATAAAGATATGCAATCCAAAGGGAGAATCAAAGCTATTACTATTTCAAGAATCTCTAGCAACAATAGAAACTCATGTTTCAGATTTTTTTTTTGTGATGAAAATATCTCATTTGAGCCTAACTACAAATGGGAGATTAGTTATCTAGAGGCTCTTGATGAGAACTGCAACTTGGAAATAGTGTAACTAGTTCTTTTTATTTTGATATCCATTGATTCCACATATGACATATCATAAAAGGCTTTAACTAATTGAGCGGTCCAGAATGAAAGTAAGAAAACCAACCTCCCTCAGCTTGGATTCAAAATCATTTAGTTTAAGTTTCATCTCATGAAGATCTTTAACCAATTTCAGCTTTTGGGCATCATTGCCAGCTTTAGATTCTGTGTGCATAACTTCTTCCATTTGATGCTTCTCTATTTTGCTTTGCAATGAGCCCCTCTCTACATTGTTCTCCATGATATTGGGCTTCTCATCAATGTTTTTTGCATCATAGGTAATTTGCTGCAACCGAAGAAAAAGAGAAATAACCATCCAATGCATATTATTGCTACTACTTCTTGTAACTAGATAAAACTATTGCTTTCTCAAAGTACATGTAGCTCAAACTGAAAAGTGAAAATCTTAGGACTTTTTATGAGGGTCAATCCAGATGACCCTTATAGCATCATCCATTAAATACTAAAATACAATTACTTTATTTTTATAATATTTTTAAATATTAAATACAATATTCATTTAACCCAACCCCAAATAATCCACTTTTTCATAAAAAAAAATCGGTATTTCAGATAAACCTACATCAAACAAGATCTTAAGCAATAACAAAGATACAAGCAAATGGCATGGTTTATAGTGACTTTGTTGAAAAGTGATTAACCTTAGAAGTGACATTTTGAACCTCCCTAGTTACTTGATCTTTCCTTGCTGAATCATCAGGTGTTGTAACCTGCTTTGGTGTTCCGTTCATTGGCAATGATACTGGTGATTGTTGTGCATTCACAAGGATCACTTTCAGCTTGCTCTCTTCAACTAATTTGCCCACCTGTTTGACAAACTGGCATAGAAAGCAATATTAATCAAACCAAACACCACATATAGGCCTTGTTTTATGTGGGTTATTTGAGATTAATTTCAAATAACCCACATCATTCAAATTATCAACAAAAATAACATCTTTTTTGTAAAAAAAATATTCCTATAATTTATACTTTTAATGATTTTTACCCAAATAACTTGAAGTTTAAGTAGCCTACATCAAACAAGGTAATTTGGAAATAACCATTTGGTTATTTCAAATAACCCTGGATCAATCAAGGCCCTACACTACATATTCTTTCATGAAGATCAAACCAAACACCACAACTAGGCCTTGTTTTATGTGGGTTATTTGAGATTAATTTCAAATAACCCACATCATTCAAATCATCAACAGAAATAACATCTTTTTTTTAAAAAAAAAATATTCCTATAATTTATACTTCTAATGTTTTTTACCCAAATAACTTGAATTTTAAGTAGCCTACGTCAAACAAGGCTATTTGGAAATAACCATTTGGTTATTTCAAATAACCCTGGATCAAACAAGGCCCTATACTACATATTCTTTCATGAAGGCAGTAAACACTTACCATACTAGAAGTAATATCATCGTCTGTTGTACCTTCAGGAACAACTGCACATTGAACCAAAAACTTGTCTTTGCAAACCAAGTCTGTGGGGGCTACTCTTTGTGCTTGCATAATCACTTTACAACATTAAGTTATCACCAAACAACAACAAAAGAACACCATATATTAGCAAAAGCAGAAGCTAAGCATATCAAAAAATATATATTAGGAACCTCTGTTTCTAGTTTATTTCAGAAGATCTCACGCAGAAAGTCGATTCGATAATCGACGTAAAATGGCTATGAGCATTTTTTATGTAGTTTTTTTTTCTAAATATCTGATCATTTGGGAAAAATTTTGTTTGATAAAAAAAGTGGATTATTTGGGGTTATTTGGATTAAATTGACTAAAATATTTATTTGTATTAATATTTTAAAATGTTAATAGAAATTAAAGTAATGATATTTTTCATCAAACAAGGCCTAAGATACATGTCCGCATACCTCAAAGCACATCCTACAGTTTCAAAAAAGTTTTTTTTGTAAGATCCCTTGGTTTTCATCATGTTACAGAACATATCTAGACAATAAATAAAGCATACCTGTAAAATTAAAACTAGTTTTTGGGTCCAAAATACCGATATTAGGCCGCACACAGTATTTCTTGGGTGAAGTAGTTTTAACCTGCAATTGAGAGGACATTAAATCATATACATTACAAAAAGGGAACTTTGGAGAGGTGATATCAACTAACAAGGAAATAGATGAATACCTTAAAAGCCATATAATGGTTGGTCTTGTTAACAAGTTCTATTGAGCATAAGGACTGTTTCATCATTTCAACTATCAAGCACCAACAACATTTCCAAGACGGGTTAGTTCATCAACTTCAAACAACTCAAACACAGAAATACACTACAATTGCTACTAAAAGAAGTCCAACAAATATATCTACAGCTTCCTTCAACACTGGTCCTCTTAAAGATTCTTCACTCAAGGAAGATAGATAATTGAAAATTAGAAAATTGAAAAAAATATATATATATGTGAAATATCTATCAGAACCAGATCATAACAAATGAGTTAGCCATCCATCATAAACATCTAACAGAAGAAAGCATCTTCCAGAGAAAAGTAGGGGCTAGACCAAAGATGACACCAAGTTTGGCAACAGCACAATAGAATATATAGAGTAATAGAAACATACATGTGAACTTGAGTTCTCGTGGATGGATTTCCATAAGTTCCGAAGCCATCTTTCTTTTCAAAAGGACCTCAATATCTGAATATCTAGACAACTAAAGGAGGAATACAGCAAGATTCAGCTTAACCTCTAATCCTGCAATTCAAACAATAGAGTCCCAGGATACTTCAGCACAATTCACAGCCGGCATTAGAATAAGAAGTCATGTGTGTCCAAAAGGATAATCGAATAAAAGAAACTCTTGAAACCCGCAGAAATTCTAGAAAATATAAAAATAGTTGAAAATCAAAGTCACAAAAAACTACCACAGTCGAATCACAAAGTGTAAATCCGGGTTAAATGAAGGATCTCGAGGTTAAATACTAGGTAGATCCAAGATCGTCACAAAGATATGAGAAACGTCTCAAAGGTAAGTCGGTGAATTAAATTAAAGAAGGATCCGTACATTTCCTGGTTGCGTAAACTTGCCGTTAGAGTCCGAATCGGTTGTTGGTGATGTAGGAGAATAATCTTCTTGCAGACGCTTTGGTTGGTAGAGGTGAGAGTGATGAACACTGTGATAAACCCTAGAAATGAAGTTTCTAGTATCTCTCAATGCTGTATCTATTGAGAGAAAGAGACCCGGAGATTAGTTGAATTTGGTGATCGAGAGGGACTGTAAACGTGGAAAAGGGGAGAGTGAAAACGATTCCTGCTTTGCTGGACAGACAATAAAGTGTCGTTTTCAAAATTAAACTTAAAAAAATAAATGTACTAAAGCTTATTTTCTTCTATTTTTCTTACTTCACACTCACACAAGTCTCCAACAGATATAATATAATTTATAATATAGAATAAACCTTATTCTTAGCTTATGTAATTTTGATAGTCAACTTTTAATATTTAGAGTTTATTTAGATTAGATTAATTTTATTAAACCTGATTTATTTAAAAAAAATGGTAATGATATTGATTTTGAGAAAAAATAATGTATTTTTATAATATATAAATTTAAAATATATTTAAACAAGGTTCATGTATATTAAAATGATAAAATAGTTTAAGCATAACGATAAATCATTACATGAAAAAACAAATACTTAATATGTTGTCGAGATCGTAAGTACTCGAAAAAAACGATTAACTCTCTGACGGACATTACTGGCTTTCCGAACGAAACTCAGAAATCTATATACATATATATATGTAATGATGCTTAATTTTTAAAGTGTCCGAATTGTCGGATCGAGAGTTGTAGTTAATTTGGATACTTGGGTCCGATTGGGTTGACCCGTCCATAAACTTAAAACGGTTTAAAATAAAATTAAAAATGCTAGAGGTATAATTCGAACTTGCAACCTAACAAAAACAAGTACAACTCTTTAACCAACTAGGCTACTAAGACTTAATATTTTAAATTCAATACCAAATTTGATAAACGCGGGACGTTTTAACATTAATATAAATTCAACTTTTTAAATAACTAATTTATATATATAATGATGCTGAGTAAATTGATATTTGGGTCAGACTGTGAGTTGACCCACCCATAAACTTAAAACGGTTAAAAATAAAATTAAAAATGTTATCCGTAATTTTTTTTCCTGATTTTTTATATTATTACTCGTGCAAACGCACGGGCTAAATGCTAGTAGTCATAATAATAGTATTGTGAATTTTACGCATCAGACGACTACGATCATTAAAAATTCGACAATTTCTCTCCAACGAGATAGTCCACCAAAAAATAATTAGGATATAACCAAAATATGTAGGTCTATCCAAACTTTTCAGCAACTACTTCAAGATTCTGGCATCACCCAACAAATTTCAATAATACTCCACAAAAGACTTCAGATATTATAGTCACCCCCGACAATACAAATATAAGTAGGTTATCGATTTAACCTTCTCGTGACACATATGAATAACCATAATATAACATTTTTTCATGCACATATCATCCATTTGATCATCTATGCTCAAAAACCAACCAAACTAATCATGACCATACATACATTTGATCATCGATGCTCAAAAATTATTCGGCTTCATTACAAATCTAGTACACAATTTTGATAAAAGAGCCTTATTAAAAAAAAAGTAAGATTTCGAATATACAAACCTATTTAATTTTTAAAATATTTAACTTTATCTCAACTAGGTAGATAACAAAATGATGTGTTAGAAGATATTAAAATATATTAATACATAGTGAAAAAATAACTTTTTTTAAATAAATAGTACTTAATAGATAGAATGATATGATTAATAAGAGAATACACTACTCCTCAGCCTAGAGCCTTATACAATTGGTCCATCATCTCAATATCTTCCTAAAATGCATCCACAACTCACTTTACAAAATACATAAAATATTTCTTAAAATACCTCAATCAAACTTGAATTAAGGACGTTAGCAAGAAAATTTTATTAATCCTAATTGTGCATAAATGGAGGGAAGTACACTAAGGGAACACATCGGGAGCACTATTGAGGCTCATGAGAGATTCGATAAATGATCATAAAAATAGTAAGAAATTGATGAGGGAGAAGGCCTTCATACCGACTGAAAAAAAAATAGAATTGTGAATAACCGCTAATAAACAAAATTTGGTGAGAAATCCATGACAAGTTTTTTTAGTGGTACAAAGGAGTTGACAAGAGACGTCAAACGCAATAGTAGGTGCGAACGAATCACTTGTGATATAAATATAAACAATCTCACATATGTGTTGATATATATATATATATATATATATATATATATATATATATATATATATATATATATATATATATATATATATATATATATATATATATATATATATATATATATATATATATATATATATATATATATATATATATATATATATATATATATATATATATATATATATATATATATATATATATATATATAGTGGCGGACCTAGAAATATTTTCTCGGGGGCCAAATACATAATAACGTAGCATTTTTTCGCTATCAAATAAATGCATTTTTTAATTAAAATTTTACTCGATAATTACATAAAATACTAATAAGCACAATTACTAAATTATTCTTGTCCATGAGTCGCTACAAAAGAAGACAAATATCTTCATTACGTTGACAATACCAATCAATCAATTCAAGAAAATTTCCTTTATTTGATGAACTACTTGACTCATCATGTCCTCGAAAAGGTAATCTTTGCCTCAATAGAAAGCGTGTTACATCAAATATTGTCGTTAAACATGTGTGATAATTTATTTATATATCACGACCATGTGTACGTAAAACGTTTCTCACGTTATGTCTTTGATCTTAAAATGATTCAAATTGAATTTTAGCTTCATTATGACAACTATTTGAAGTTCTCATATGACGATTGAATCTTTCTAATGCTCTTTTCCAATTTTTGTACTCATCTCCTATAAATGTATCATCTACGTTTTCTCTATTTAAAAGTTTGAAAAGATAACACCAAAAACAAAATGATGCATCTTTTGATATGTTATATTCTAACCATGTATATTTGATCTGTAACATTAGACTCATTAGTAGGCTCATTAATTGATTGAGAAGACTCATGTTGGTCATGTGATGTAGAAGTACAAATTCGTTTATAGAACATCTTTATTATTCTATATCCTACATAAAATAAATGATTAAAAATAAATATGTGTCACAACCCCTAAATAAAATCTAACAAATGCATTTATTTGTTGAAATAATTTAAAATTAATTTAAAATTAAGAAATATAAAATAATATTTTACCCTTATATTTATATAAATGGTTATTTTACCCTTATATTTATAAGTAATTTGTATTATTAATTATATTAAAATTAATAATATATATATAAATTATAATATAAATGTAGTTTTAAAATAAATAATAATACTATATGATTTTCATTATTTTATATATAATTCTTTATATTTTAATATATATAAATAAATATAATAAAAGTTTTACCCTGGTTGGGGGAGGCCCGGGCCCCCCTTGTAGGTCCGCAATTACCTTATCCAAATATATATATATATATATTTGGATAAGGTAATTGCATCACTAACAAATGACATAGGGTGAATATAAACATCCTAAAGGTTGATAATGATAAATATAAGTTCCTAAAGGTTGATAATGATAAATATAATGATAAATATAAGTTTACTGAGGACTGCAAGGGTGAATCCAGTAATTGTTTTTTTTTCTGAAAATATTATGATATCTATATAAATATATAATCATTAATTTTTAAAGTGTCCGGATTGTCGAGTCGGGAGATGTGGTTAATTTGGATACTTGGGTCGGATTGTGGGTTGACCCGCCCATAAACTTAAAACGGTTAAAAATAAAATTAAAAATGTTAGAGGTATGTTTCGAACTTGCAACCTAACAAAAACAAGTACAACCCTTTAACCAATTAGGATACTAAAACTTTATATTTTAAATTCAACACCAAATTTGATGAACACGGGACGTTTTAACATTAATATAAATTCAATTTTTTTAACTAATTAATATATATATATATATATATATATATATAGATATAGATATATATATATAGATACTTGGATCGGATTGTGGGTTGACCCACCCATAAATTTAAAACAGTTAAAAATAAAATTAAAAATGTTATCCGTATTTTTTTTTTCACAGTTTTTTATATTATTACTCGTGCAAATGCACAGGCTAAATGTTAGTTACACTAATACGGGTAATAAATAAAAATACTAATCAAATCGTTTCATGAATATCTTTACTAAAATAAAATAAATATATAAAATCTAATCAAAGATAAAAATATTCCATTTAAAAAAGAAATTTATAAATTTAAAACTATATAATTGAAGAAAAATTAAGTTTAAAAATGTAAAAAGTTAAATTAATTAAATTTTAAATAAAAAACTAATTATATATAAAAATAAAATATAATAAGTGAAGCTAATTATACGAGAATATAGGAAAAAGTAAATAAAATATGAAAATAATAATAAAATTATAAAATCATGATAAAAATATATTATTAAGTGAATAGATATTTAGAAAAAAATTATAGATCATTAATGCATATAAATTGTTTTAAAAGACTAAATAATATATTAATTTATATAATTTTTTAAATGATTTAAAATAAAATTAGAAGAGTATAATTATATTAACTTTTTAGAGGCCAGGTGATCACCTGACCTCTCCATTATCATTTCACTCAAATTCCAACTGGACTACAACATATTTGATATTAATATACATATAAATCTATATTGTTTTAAAATACTACCCTGGGCCAGAGCCCACCGCAGCCCGCCACGTCGCTCCGCCGTTGCGGAGGAGAAAGACAACTATCAAGGGTTACCTCACCTTGAAAGATAATATGTCTCAACAAATCTTCGTTAATTAGAAAACAAGGTAGTGGCTAGATGAGAACCGAGAGTGAATGTTCAACCTTCACTCTCAAGATATAGCATTATGTGTTAAGTTTCTCGTCGTATCAAGATAAGGCTTTTAGCCAATACAAATATGTCTTTGGTCCTTCAAATAGTCGTGAGCATAATATATTGTGTATGAATTTTCCATCCAACTCACCATAAAGGAGCTCACGTATACAAAGACGAGGTGTCGGCCGAAGGAGACACTTGAACAAGTTGACGCGTACACATCCATACCACTAGACATTCTAGACTTAATATAATATTGTCCATTCTCCTTCTTGACAATAAGGCTATGTACTTAATCCATTTTCTTATCCATATCCCTTTTTTTAGCATTATCCACTCAGTTATCACCCTCTTGGTCTCAATCAAGGCCCAATAATGAGGATAATGTTTTATGTGTTAATTGATGTTGAACGTTTTATTTATATATGATAAGAGTTTATTTGATGTGAACATACAAAATTTGTTTTCATGCGTTTCTATTTAATATTTGATATTAGCCTAATAGGGCATGGTAATTATGTCTTATATATTTTACATAATTAAAAAATTTAGGTAATATGGATCCATATAATTCTATGTATATCAATCTTATAATTGGATGGAATTAATTTCGTCATCTCATTCAAATAAACCATTAAGCGGTGCGTTATTCTATTATCATTTCTGAGAGAGTATCAAAATAGTTTGACTTTCCTCCTTCCACGAGCATACAATCAGAAGCAATGACTTGCTTTTTGCGAGTGATAATTTATGTAAGCAAATAACTCGAATAAACTTGTGTTGCTTTATATGTTAATACAATGTCTTGTGGACAATTACAATCTATGTGGTGGGCGATCAATCATCCCTCGTGAGACAATTTTATTCACTTTGAGATATTTGTCTATGAGCGAATTTGTGGCTCGACACACCCTCGTCTTCGAACATTCCACAAAAATAAATCCTAGACACAAACAATGTAATTGAGACATTATACAAAATGTTGTGTGACAAAGTAGTTGTTTTGACCGGTCAACACCGCACATGAAAGGTGACATATAAGTAGATAACTATAAGTTATTTTATGTAAGTTTACTTAAAAAAAATATTTACTTTTTTTCTCAACTAATATGAATAACATATTATGTTATTGCTATATTATAATTGTATATGTATGTTAGATAACCTTGACAAGGAAGAAAATGCATACAACTAACAAATGGTCTCAATTATGTTCGTGATTTAAATGTGTTTTACAAATACTTTTGTCATGGGTAAATGTTTTACACTTGATTAAAAATAAGTTTGAAATCCTTACTTGAGGTCATGCTATCTTTCAAATAATAAAAAAAGAATAAAGACAAAAATAAGTTACTTTATTATAATATAAGAAATAGAAAATGAATATAGTGGATTCAAATAATTTTTTAAAAGGTAAAGGAAAGAAGGGCTAATTTGATTTAGCTTGTATAAATTAAAAAACATAATAGATAATAAATATATGTCAAACTACATTAAAAATATTATATATATATATATTTTATAATTTTTATTTATATTTAAATATAAACATATATTATTATTATAACCAATTTAATTTAAATGAAAATAATTGTGTCTAAGATATTACGAGTTCAATTTATTGGATAAAAATCCAATAAATAGAAAATAAATTTTTTGCTATTAAGTTAAAATGAGAGGTTATTATGTGGACTCGTGATAACTTCTTTAATTAAATAATAATTAAACAATTAATTAATTTAGTAAATATATTTAATTAACTATGAAAAATTCTTGGTATTCAGTTTCCGTAAAAAACTCGAGGTTTGAAAATTTTAACCTCGATTTGCGTGTTAGGATTTTAAAAAAAAAATCATTATTTTAAAAGATTTTGAAATTAATTAAAAAATAATTAATATTGGGGTTCAATTTTAAATAATCCGAGAATTTACGGTAATCAAATCACAATTTGATTTTTAGAAATCTTTTAGTTTAAATTAATTGAACAGATTATTTATTTTGAAATATAATCGCCAATTATTTTTGAAAATCAATAAAAGTTGGCATATGTATATAAATGTATTGGCCATAGTTTTCTTTTAGTTCTTAGTTTTGTGAAACTCGAGAAAGGGCTTTTACGCTTCATCCTCCGTACCCATTTTAAAAACCGTCTCTACTTATAAAGTTGACTTTTGAAAATTGGTTGTATAACGTTTGAGTTTTAACCGATTATTCTTTCAATCTTAGTCATGCTTCTAAATTTTAGCGTTATTTAAAATATTGAAACAACAATATTTAAAATACTAGTACATGTTGATTATAACTAGGGAGGATTATACCTAAAGAACATTAGTTATTTTAAAGGTGTTAGCGTTTAGAAATAAACACCACACAGGTCTTAGTCAAAATATTTTTTTTTTGTAGAAATATTCCAAAAATATCTTGAAATCATTTTCTAATTTTTAGAAAATGGTTTGGGGTCCCAAAATTACAAAAATAATTTTGGGTTTTAAAAAGTGGAACCAAACAGGCTTTAGGACCAAAGTCTTAAGCCTTGAGTCTGTTTCTATCAGTTGGGGTCCGGAGACCCTGGTCTGGGTGCTAAGGACTCTCGGCCCTTGGCTAAGATTACCGGTCTAGGTGTATAAACCCAACAGTCCTGGGTTAGCCTAGATTAAGTCCCTCGATCGAGGTGTATAAACCTCACGGTCCTGGGTTAGCTCTAGGCTAAGTCCATCGGTCTTGGGCTTAGGAATTATCGGTCTTGGATCGAGATTCCTTGGTCCTAGGTTTGGACCTCTCAGTCCTATGTTCTGGAATCTTTGGTCATAGGTTGGACTTCTTGGTCCTAGGTTGGACCTCTCAGTCTTTGATGAAAATCCTTGATCGAATTTCTCGGTCCTAACTCAAGAATATTGATCGGACCTCTCGGTCTTATTGAAATTATTGGTCCTAGGTTTCGGTCTGAAGCGAGGATCCTCGGTCGGATCTCTCGGTCTTAGGCTAACAAGCCTCGGTCCTCAAGAACAACAAGGTTTATTTTTCTAAATTTATATTTTTGCTTGAATTCTTTAATTCAAGGGTTTAGGTAGTTTCACAAAACTCTCAAGAACATGTTGATCATCATCTTAAGGTGTTAGATAAAATTAGACCGGTTAAATAGAACTTAACAAAAACAAACTTCATGTGCAGGAACGGTTAAAGAATCAGGATCGGTCAAGAAATCCAACCGGTCAAGCAACACAACCGGCCAAGAACATAACCAATCAGGAAAATAAGACCGGTTAGAAGACAAGGCAAAAGATGTAACCAAAACCCAGAAGTCAGCCGGTTAACTCGAAGCTATGAAAAATCTGAAGTCATCCGGTTAATCCAAACAACCGGTAGACATTCTAAACCGAAATGTATCAATCCAGAAAACCGATGAAGAAACTACTTAGAGAAAGAAGCCAAGAACATCAAACTAAGTGCAACCTACAAATCGGTGCAAATAGATACTTTAAGTATCTGTTGAAGATGATACCAAAGGGAAAGACCATAGTATTTCCATATTCATACAAGTCTGAGGACAATCTGCAGGATGCAGAAGATCGTCCGACAAGATCTTCCCACTCTAGGATAAATTAGAGGCGCAACCCTCCAGGTGCAGGCAACTGTCCAACCGACAGTTTCCATATTAAGTAAAAGACAAACCTAGCCGGTTTGACCTATACACTGGAAGTCTAGACCGCCAGGTCTGAAACACTGAACCTCTGCTCAACCAATCAGATTCAAGGAGAAGAAATGTGACCGTTGGCACATTTTACCTATAAAAGAAGGAGCTGAAGAGGAGTAAATGCAGTTCTAAGAGTTTTTAACAACCCAAGCTACGAGAGTTACCAGTTCTACCAACTACAAGCTCTAAGAATTATTAATTACAAGTTTATCTCTCCACAAGATTTAGAGCTCAAGTGTTCATTTGAAGTGAGATTACAATTTCGGTGAGAATTGTACGAGTGTTATCGAGCAGCAAATAAGTCTCGATCGGATTGTGTTTGTGTGATTTTCTTAGTGCATATCCTTCTCACGGTTTCGAGAGGAAGGGGTGACGTAGGAGTTTTATCTCCGAACATCCATAAAACTTGTCTTGTCATTTACTTTCTGCCGACTTTACTCTTTAACCAACTCATACCGATCTAACCGATTTACATCACTTTAACCGATTTACTAAGCCTCAAACCGACTCTCTTTACTAAACTCCAAACCGACTTTATCCAAAACCTATCTCTATTCATCCTGTGTGTGTGTTGCTTCAACCTGAAACAAACTACTTCTGCACTTGAACTCGGTTCAAGGGTTTGTGACAATTTGTGTAGTATTGAAACCCGGTGTTAATCTCTAACCGGATTAAACACCAACCGTTGAGTGCTAACCGGCCAGACCCCGGTCCCCAGCCGCGACCTAGATCCTAACATAAGGTATCAATCGACCTAGATGATGATCAATTTGTTCAAAACAGTATGTGATCAAAAATCGAGCTTTTTGTTTTTAAAGTTGTTTTAAAGTATAAGGAGTTATCCCAAAGAGACTAGAACAAATGTATATATCTGTCTTATTTCTTTCCAGAATTAGAGTTCAACCGCAGCTGCCCCCTTTCTATTTGGGATAGCTTCATTATAATACATATACTTGATTGATATCAAAATAAGAATACTGACTTCTTGTTTGAACCAATTCAAGAACTCAAAAATTTCAATTATTTTGAAATTTTTTATTTTGATCAAACATGATTCAAACAGTTGCACAACATCATTACAATCATGTTGGGAAACATTCTAGGCTGTGATTAAACATAATTAACCCAAAACAACAAACTCAATTTTTGGATTTTAATAATTCAAATTTGGGTTTTTATTATTAAGATCGATTGATCGGTTCTATCTTATCCAGATAGTTTCTAAATGATCTTAAGATCATTATTCAACTATAAAGAGCAAGCATACAAGATTATACAATTTGAAATATAAAAATTTCAAATTCAAACTGTAAATATGAATTATAGGGTGATTGGATCCTTACCAAAGATTGAAGAACACTCCTTAGATATTAAGGAAGTTGTTGGGATTCTTAGATCCAAGCTTTAAGGCCTTATCCAAAGTTTTTAAAATATTCGAAAGCTTGATACTTTAATGGCGGATTTCTGAAAATCGACGATTGGAAGGTGGAGAGTGGATCTCTTCCCTTTGGAATGATCCAAGGGATGTATTTGTATTATCCCTAAGTCGGTGGAGGTTCCAAGTGGGATGAATCAACCAAAATCCATTAATGGCGTTTTGATTGTTCTTCCTCAAGTTGGCCGAAATAGGGATGAATCATCCATATTCTTGTATGAGACATGATCACCATCGTAGAGTGATCATTTCATACTTTAAATCAGTCGAAGCTGTTGACTAACGAGGGTGTTTCAAGTTGGGAAAATTAAATATGGATCTTCATCCTTATCTTCGCGGCGTCGCGATGATGAAGAAGACTAAAGGCTAAAATGGTGTCGTTTTGTGCGCGTCCAACATTCGTGAGGCGTTCCGTCAGTGATCCGTCAAGGCCTGGCCTTCCATCAATGCTTTGTTGGATGGAGCTAACGTCTTCTTTAGACAATTTTCTACGGCTCAGGTGCTTGTTGCTTCCGCAACAACGGGCTACGCGTTTTACTGATGAGCGTTGGATGAAAATTCGATATTCATCTGATGGCTAGGGTTTAAGTTGTAGCTTCTTTTCCCGGTTTCAGCTACACCCGGTCACAATTTTTTTTATTAAATCCTTAAGGGTTTGTTTGAAATTGATATTTCTTTCACGCTTTTGGCTTTAATTTTGATTTAAATACACAAAATATTAAAATAAATATGACAAATATTTACTAATTTATTTTATTTTATTTTTTTAATATATTTTAGGGTTAAATAATTAATTGTTTTTAGATGAAATGAATATAACAATTAATTCTAAATTACTTATTTTTTTCCTTTTATTTTTTCAACAATTATTTTGAGATAAATGGGTACAACATTTATCCCAAATAATTTTATTTTTTGTTTTGGCCTTAAACTTTAATTAATTTGATTAATTATCACAATAATTAATCTTTATTAATTATTTTAATTGGGTTTTTGGCCATGAAATTAATTATTTTGATTTTATTTATTTAAAAATAAATCAATATAATTATTTAATTTATAAATTCTAGTGTAGATTTTTCTACTTACAAACTAATTAATAATTATAAAAATATATATGAAATAAAATAGAAAGATAAATGAAAAAAAGATAATTAATAGTGAGGCATGACATCGCAGATAGAGCGGGTGACACTGTTCATTGGACCAAAGTTAGCTAGGGAAACGCAAAGGGGACCAAAAAACCAATCTGGATCTTCTGCTACCAATTCTCATGTTCCCTTGTTGCGGACCAATCAAAATGCAGAAGCATTATTATATTAATAAATGAAATCTGGGTTGAAAGGAAGGGAGAGAGAATCCGGAACCCGGATTTCATTTCGGGTTCACACCAAACGTCGTTAATAGAATGTAGAGATAACGTTTTGAGCGAAGCTTTCTTCCCCCAGGTTCCATGTCAAAAGAAATGAAGATATACGGTTTCGAGTTAAGTTCACTTTGCTCCAGGCGCCATGTAAAGCGGAATGTAGAGAAGTAGTATGGAGCGAAGCATACTTCGCCAAGGCGCCCCGTTGAACGGAATGAATAGATGTTTTTCAGTGAAGTATACTTCGCTTCAATTATTTTTAATACCCTAACGTTCATGTAAAATCTCCAACACACCCATGTAAAGACCGTTTAACTATCATGTAAAAATATTTATTCATGTATGTGAAATAAATTAATTAACAAAAATAAAATATTTTTATATATAATTAAAAATTAAAAATTTTATTTATGAAGAGACGCTTTTCAGTGAAGCATACTTCGCTTAAATTAGTTTATATGTCTGAAGAATCGAGCGAATCGTCCTTCGCCTAGGCGCAATGTAAAGCGGGATGAATTGACGCTTTTTGAGTGAAGCTTCCTTCGCTCGGGCGCCATGTAAAACGGAATGAATAGACTGTTTTCGAGCGAAGCATACTTCGCCCAGGCGCCATGTAAAAACGCATTGATACACGCTTTTTGAGCGAAGCTTCCTTCGCCCAGTCGTAATGTATAACGCGTTTTCGAGCGAAGCGTACTTCACCCAGGCGCCATGTAAAGCGGAATGAATAAACTATTTTCGAGCGAAGCGTACTTCTCTTTAATTAGTTTATATGCCTAGACGTTCATGTAAAACCACCAGCACACCCATGTAAATACCTTTTAACTGTCATGTAAAACATTTATTCATTCATGTATGTGAAATAAATTAATTAAAAAGTAATAAAAATATGAAAAATTATGAAGAGACGTTTTTCAGTGAAGCATACTTCGCTTCAAGAGTTACTTAGCGATGCTTACTTCACTTGTCTTAACAACTTTAATATATATAAACCCTAATATCATTATTATAAAAAACACTTTCGCTTGATTCATCTCTCTCTCTTCAAGCTTCTGCCTCTTTTCACGGCGATTCGCATCCAGCTTCCCGTCTACCAGACTAGAAGATCTTGACGTCTCGACAATGGTACGTACACCAAAATAGTAAACTTTTCTTTATATTTATGAAACCACTAAACTCTAGGATTACGTACGCACAATGAGGCTGTTATTTCGTTCATATTTAGAAAACCATACTCTGAAAATGTCACGTTCAATGAAAATCCTTCGTATTTAGGAAAACGTACATAGGGTTAGGGTTGTGTATATTATTTCCACGAAACCCTAGTCACTGATGTAGTGAAAACTTAATTTTTATATTAACAATTCATGTTCTTTTTAATGTGCATGCAACAAACAATGCAATCGTTCAAAACACTATAGGCAAAGAATGGATTTTTTGCCCAAATCAATTATCTAGTGAACATATAGTACTATTCTTGACCTATATCCATTTTGTTCATATTATGTAAGTTTTCATTGTAATGATCATGTTTGTTAGAGATAATATTATTGTTTTTACACAGCTGTTGATGGTGCAATATGCTGACACTTATGGTGCCACAGTGTCAATGAGGTAGATAGACGATGTAACTCATGCCATAACTTCCATTGATGCTAATGGTGGATGTGGTCGAACTATTAAAGTATTGAAGACAATATTGAACGGGAGATGGGTCCTTACAATTGATTGTGAGACTTTGTTAGTCTTAACGCAATATTTATTTTCACATATATGAAAATAAATACAAATTATTTTTGTACAAGGATAAAATCATCAATGAAATCAAAAAATTACGTTGATGAGGAACCGTACGAGGTTCAACAAGATACTCATGGGGCCATGGGCGGTCCAAAAGCTGGGAGAATGCGGTATTTGAAAAATATAAGTTTGGTCTGATTCCTCCTCTATATCTTCATTATTTTCCATGATAACTGAAATTGTTTTGTTTGTTTTTCAACTGCCGAAACTGTTCGATAGTTACACTTTTGTTTTTGTAGGGGATTTCATCCCGGCTTACAAACAGGATTTGATAGGTTTTGTAATTGTTGGAGGAGGTACCACTAAAGAAATGGAGAATCCATTTGTTGAGCCCGAGGACGACAAAACTATAGTAGTGTTTGATGAGACAAGTTACGATGTTAATGAAGTCATTTGGATATTTGAGGCAGTGGATCCTTTGTAAGCATATTTGGATGAATATGGTGTTCCTCACACAAACTTGCTTGAATCTATTGTTGCTTGTGATTTGCAGCCTTTGTTTACTTAATTTGTAAACTTGTTTTATTGACAATACTGAATATTTGCATTCATAATGGAATTTGTTTTCTATATTCGTGATTTCAGATTTCATTTTTTGGTTCTTAGTATTGTAGTTTCAAACAGTATTCATTTAATATATGTACAATGGAATGAGTTTTTAATATGAAAATTACCAAATATGAAATCTTTGGACATGAAAGAATCATGTAAAGTAAAGTATACATGATTGATTAATAGTAGACATAGCAATCTATGCAGCCAACACACCTAAAGTATTTACAAATGTCAATTAAATGTGAAACGCTATACATGTTTTTCATTTGTCAAATATTGTGAAGCAATCTTTTCTATTTATATGATCAAGCGCTTGACATTGATTAATATTAATTTATAATTATGTTATTCATTTTATTATTATAATCCAAAAAATATCAAGTCACCTCACCCCACCTAACACCTATTTTCATTTAATGCTGCCATGCAGCCATGTTGACTAGCTTTGTACAATTTTCTCTCTCTCCGGTGAAGCAGTATTTCGACTTTTCTTCGTCGGATTCATACTTCACGATTAATATCTGTAATAATCCATTTTCCTAAATTATAATCTGTGAGTGACCATGGTACGTTTTTCAATGTCATCTTCTTGTCAAGTTTTCTTAATAACGTTTTGTTTGTTTTTTGAATACTTGACTAGAAATGTTCTGTTCTTGTTAATTATCAGGAAGGAATCCACATGAACGAGAATGATAATCATGATTTGATGTATACTTTTGTGTTTATTTTCTCTAATACTATAAGATGTTTCTATTCATATCGAAGTGAAACACTCTTCACTTATATTGCGCTGTAAATACTAGTGAAGTGAAGCGCTCTTCACTTATAGGATTGCTGTAAATACTAGTGAAGTGAATCGCTCTTCACTTATAGGATTGTTGTAAATACTAGTGAAGTGAAGCGCTCTTCACTTATAGGATTGTTGTAAATACTAGTGAAGTGAAGCGCTCTTCACTTATAGGATTGCGGTAAATACTAGTGAAGTGAAGCGCTCTTCACTTATATGATTGATGTAAATACTAGTGAAGTGAAGCGCTCTTCACTTATATTGCGTTGTAAATACTAGTGAAGTGAAGCGCTCTTCACTTATATTTCATTCATTTTACAAGTATCTTTATATTTTGTGATCAATATATATTTTCTCCATGTTCTATAATTGACTAGCGAATCTGCGAGTTGTCGGCGTCAATTAAATTTCGATGAAAACGGCTAACCTTTGGAGGACATCGCAACCAACTTGATTCCACATTTAGGTCGAGAATTTGAGAGGGAAGTAGATGCCTACGAATTCTATTTAACATACGCTAAAATAATAGGGTTTGGTATAAGACACAGTTAAAAACATGCTGACAAAGATGGTTTATTACTAGATAGAGTTTTTTGTTGTAGTGCACAGGGTGAACGGGGAAAAGACAAACAAGATGTTTATGTGAAACGTAGCCATTCTTTAACGAGGTTTGGTTGTGAAGCAAAATTGAGGATAAAAAGGGCAGCAAATAGAAAGTTTGAAGTGGTAACTTTTATTAGTAAGCATTGTCATTTTTTTGCAAGTCTAAAGAAAACTCACCTATATAGATGCTAAAGGAATATTTCTGCAGTTGCAGGCTTACATATTGAGATGACAACTCATGTGGGAATCCCTCCAAAGGCATCCCATGCTCTAATGGCCAAACAAATCGGTGGCAGGGACAATCTTGGTTTTCTTCCTGATGATCACAAAAATTACTTGTGATCGAAAAGAACCAGAGACTGTAATTTTGGGGATATAGGTTAGAGTATTTGCAGAAAAAGCAATCGGACGATCCAAATTTTTATAATGCTTTTCAAATTGATGTGGACGATTTGATAACGAATATTTTTTGGTGTGATTCCAACATGTGATCTGATTATTCATACTTCGGAGACGTTAGTTTCGACGGGACCTACAAGAAGAATAAGGAATGTCGTCTAGTTGTGCTTTTTATAGGTGTGAATTATCACAAACAATCTATTATTTTTGATGCAGCTCTATTATACGATGAAACTGCTATGACTTTTGAATGGTTGTTTGAGACTTTCACCACAACTATGGGAAAAAACCTAAAACCATTTTTACAGATCAAGACGCGGCCATGGCTAAGGCTTTAGCGTCTACATGTCCCGAAACAAATCATCGTCTCTGTATTTGGTACATATTTCAAAATGCAGCTATACATCTAAGCTTTGTGTTTCATAATTTCAGAGAATTTTCGAAGGATTTTTCTTCATGTATATATGATTTGATGAAGAGGTAGAGTTTCTTAAAGCCTGAAATCAAATGTTGACAAACTATGGGCTTGAAAACAACGACTAGTTGAAGCGTATGTTTTGCATTAGGCGAAAGTGGGCATTAGTGTATGGACGATATATGTTTTGTGTTGATATGACGACAACATAGAGAAGTGAGAGCATGAACAATGTGTTGAAAAGGTATTGCTCCTACAAACACAAGTTCTTGTAATTTTTCAAACACTTTGAAAGACTAATTGACGAAAGAATATATGATGTGTTAAAGACTGATTTCAAATCAATTACCAGCACACCAAGTCTGAACTATCTAGTTTTGATCTTAAAGGATGCATGTAATGTTTACACTCTAAAGGTATTTAAGTGCTTTGAACAACAATGGTTTATGTCGCATGACTATGGTGTAGAAATGTTAGAGGATGTCGACACACACATAAAATATAAAGTAACCCCCCAAACTAGGACATACCCTCATACAATTACAGTTCATAAGAATGATGATAATATCGAGTGTAGCTACTGTAAATTTGAATTTGGAGGGATTTTGTGTGCTCACATTCTAAAGATTTTCACGACGATTGACATGTTGAAGATTTCTCTTACGTTGATATTAAAGATGGATATTTTGGAACTGATCCACTAATGGACAACAATAATGTTGATCCGAGTGAGCTTCAAAACATAAGATACAGAGATTTGTATGGCTTGTCCATGCATTTATTTACAAAAGAAGCATAAAGAGATGACACGTATAGGCATGTTAAAGAAATTATGCTTAGCCATTGTAAGTTTGTGGATAAAAAATTACAAGAGGATATAAATACGCAAACTCCACCAGTTGTATCAGGTTCTGCCGAGGGTGCCCCCGTTCGAGCGAAAAGAATGAAAACTAAGAAGACAACAAAGTCTGGTAAGAGAAGGAAATGTGGACTAGAGAAGAATTCAAGAAAAAGAAAATCAACAAGAAAAACAAGCGAATCACCAATAAATCTGGTATGTAATTGCTCGTTTAACTACTTTAATAATAATTGGGTTATTACTCTTCATTTATTAACAACCTTTAAATTGTTATACCGTTCCAACCATCAAATGCAATGCCAACAACAACAACTGCTCAATTCTCAACTCCTCAACAATGTGACGAAAGTTTCAGCATGGACGCCGATACTCCGTTCACTGTTCTTTTGTCATCACTTAATGTCAACTAGAAATGAAGCATTCATCTGTTCTCTACATTGTTCTAAGTAAAACCATAAACACTGTTAACGGAATGTAGAGATAACGTATGGAGCGAAGCTTACTTCGCTCCATGCGCCATGTAAAACGGAATGTAGAGAGGAGGTGTCGAGAGAAGCATACTTCGCCCAAGGTCCATGTAAAACGGAGTGTAGAGACAATTTAACTTTCATGCCTAGAGGTATGGAGCCAAGATTCCTCCGCTTCAATTAGTTTTTATGCCTAGAGGTTCATGTAAAACCTCCAACTCTTCAATGTAAAGACAATTTAACTTTCAGGTAAAAACATTTACTCTACTATGTGAAATAAATGAATTAACAAAAATAAAATTGACATTTAATATAAAAATATTACAAAACTAATTAATAATAATGAAGAGGCACTTTTCAGTGAAGCAAACTTCGCTTCGGTGAAGCACACTTCGCTTCGGTGAAGCACACTTCGCTTCGGTGAAGCACACTTCGCTTCAATTAGTTTTTATGCGAAGTATCTAATGTATCAATGTAAAACTATGAGCACGGAAATTTAAAACAATACACACATTCATGTAAACGGTCAACTAAATTAATTTGAATTTCATAATCTGTATACATTTTCAAATTGATCCACTAATCCATTTCATGTAGTCCTTTATGACATTGATCCTTATTTTGTTTAGATCTGACCCAATGATACCCCAAACATATGACATCCTCAAGGTCTTCAATTGTGTGCGCACTATTTTTTTAATTGTTGAAGACACTTCTCCAACCCTTGATTTTACCCTCATATGTCTCCATGTATCTCATGTAGTAAACCCCACAATCATTGTAATTCTTGCCATCCTGCCATGACAATTTTAAATATTTTATTTCCAAATTTGCAAACTTTGAACCAAGAACGGGGTCTACGTCCTCCATATATCGTTTAAGGAAGTCAGCCTGGTACATAATGAACAACATGATGTAATGTCAAATAACCCCAAATTATTTGCAAATGAACATGATGAAAAACGAAGTTTAGTGTATTACCAAAATTTGGACCTTCTTATATCTCTTCTCGAAGGGCGATTGTATCACCTCCCTGTTGTCAATTACTTGAATTTCCTTTTCTACAAAGTCATAGCAAACCAAGTAAAAATGGCCTTCATGAATTATTGGAAAAAACATATGCAAATACACTTAAAGCAAATTAGATTGCGTAGAGGTGTACATGCTATTAAATGATAGTAGTATACGACAAATTTAATTACAAGATCCGCATTCATCAAGTCTACTTTCTTCATTTTGAAACACTTAGTTTCCTCATAGACCATGTCGTCGAATTTCGCTTTCATAATACTCCCCTCATTAGTATAAGACTGTTTACAACATAGTCTGTATTATAACACTAATATGATAATTGATAAACAATAGTGTTAGTACAACTTACGGTGATCACGGTTGTGAAGAAAAGCTTATTGTGTGTAGATTTTGATTTTCTATTAGAAATTACGTTCAATAAATACGACCAAACATCAACAATCAGACTGTCTACCCAGTGATCAACAGTCAAGGTAAGCATGTCTGCGCGCGTCAGGTGGAGAATGAGTGTATCATAAAAAAATAACATTCCACTACATAAGACAAGAAAATATGTTTCAGAATGAGGTAAAAAGTACATTTTTTCAGTATATATAAGAATGTAGAGGAAACATTACGTTTTTTCTAGTCCTTTATCAAATACGAACCCCAGAATTATCTTATGCTTGGTTGATATATCATTGACATCCCTAAACATTTTATCGTAATAGGGGGTATTCAATACTAGGAGCAATTTTAATCCTTCAAGCCATTCGTTCAATTTTTGTCCATCTTTATATGGTAGACGAGGCAATGCAGGTTTAAGTGGTAGTGGTAGAGTAGAGATGCATTGTTCTTCAGTTTTTACTACCGACAAGAGATGAGAGTTGATGTTGGTTTCGGTGGTGATTGCCTCTCTTAACCAATCGGTTCTCAAATTTCGGGGCTGTGAAGGTCTAGGAGCTGTTTCTTGAAAAAATTTGGTAGGAAAAATTTGGATATTGTTGGCTTCAGTTGTGGGAGTAATGATGTTCTTGTTAGCTTCGGTTGTGGGAGTAATGATGTTTTTATTGGCTTCGATTGTGGGAGTAATGGTGTTCTTGTTTGCTTCTATTGCGAGAGTAATGGTGTTCTTGTTGGCTTGGGTTGTGGGAGTAATGGTGTTCTTGTTGGCTTGGGTTGTGGGAGTAATGATGTTCTTGTTGGATTCGATTTTGGGAGTAATGATGTTCTTGTTGGCTTCGGTTGTGGGAGTAATGGTGTTTTGTTGGCTTAGATTGTGGGAGTAATGATGTTTTTGTTGGCTTCAGTTTTAGGAGTAATGATGTTCTTGTTGGCTTCGGTTGTGAGAGGATGTTCTTTATCTCTTGGTTGGTGATGTTTTGTCTAGTCTAAGCTCCTTGCTAAGCCTTTCCTCAAGATTGAATGGTAGTTTACGACCGTGGAAAATGGCTCAAAAGCAGATGGTACAAGTTCAATTGCGTTAATGTGGTGCATCTCATTTAGATATTTAGCACCTCGTGCCAATTCTTTTGAAAGTTTAGGGAAATATAATAATTGAAAGTTTTCTATTATAAACATAAATAAATTATAAGTGCATAAAGTGAAAGTACACTAATTAAAATTCATTTATACATACAACTCTAAAATCTTAATCTAATTGACTTCTTTAAGTTAATCTTATTAACATGGTGGTCTGACATAAGAAGTCTGTATAAATATTTGATCCTCAGTGTACTCAAAGTTTCTTTGACCTTCAAAACAACAAGAGAAAGTTTAAAAAAATATATAAAAAATTGTCATAGACTAACATATGTTTAACACTTACATTGTCGGTAGTGATGTCAATATCCCACTTCTTCATATCTCCTCTATATGTTTCCATATGCCTCATTAAATATATATCACAGTCAATTTTATTTGTACTATCTTGCCACTTCAACATTAGAGTCAATTTCTTCATTTTTAAAATTTTTCCAGCTAGTTCTACTAGGCCTAGTTCTTCCAAGAAAGCTCCAAAATTATTAATGTGGCTAGTCAAATTGATATACTTCTCCAGAATTTTAACATCATGAGGACATCCGGTGTTGTCTATTATTTCGATTTTGGAAATAAACATATTGACACATACAAGAAAGAAATGCCCGACATAGAGGACCGGTAGGAATATTTGTAAAAAGAATACAAACATGAATTATTTGATATCATTGCATATAAGCATAAACAAAATTCGTTACTTGGAATGGTTAGGCACATACCAGGTCAGCATTTTTTTATGTGTTCTTCTGTTATTTTGAAGTTCTTCATGTCTTCTTGAAGACAACTGGAAAATGAGTTGTAATCAAATCGCATATTGATCTGCAAATAAACTCTAAAGTATCAAAGTCATGAATATTGAGCAATACATAACACAAAACCAAGCGAAGCACTTACATATGATATTGTTGAAAAACAAATTATTCATTTTTCATGCCTTGCTAACCTACTAAATTTGAAGTGCAAATGTATGGCCCAAGCGTTCACCACTTCGCTCGCAACTTCTTCTTTATCTTTCATTGTTTGCAATTCTTTACGGGTTATATTACCGAGAGATCCTTCGTACGGTACCTCCCTGTAAAATAGATTCATTTAGAACATAACTACTTTAATATTTCAAATTTAGAAAAGCATGCTTCACTTACTTTTGATCAAGGTCTTCACAAAACAAAAAATCGGTCAATCTCTGTTCCTTGTTGGTTATTTTTTTGTCCAACTTCTTCGCAACGAATTTCATGTAAGGGGATTGAAGGTGCACCGGAATTTTTGTGAGCTTCCTCTTCAGATAGTCTCTAATGTTGACGCGTCCCCCCTCATCTTCATCTTCATCTTTAGAAGATTCATAAGCTTTAGAAGCTTCGCAAGCTTTGGTTTCCTCACCCTCATCATTCCATTCAACAGAGGGTGATAGACTATCTTCATTGTCCTCAGCTGCATCCTCACAGGGATATTCAACCAAGGGACTATTCATTTTCAAGCCCACACTCTCTAAAGTGTCCCTAAGTGCCTCCTTTGGAGGATCTTCCCTACTTACACAACCCTCAACATTATTCACTTTCAAGTGTTTCATGAATCCTTCAGACTCTGTTAGGTTTAGGAAACCGGCCTAACAAAAAGGCTTGGGATCGATGTTGCATTTCTCCAACTTGCCTGATAGGCAATTCAGTTGTTGTGCTGTATCTTTAAAAGTTTGCAAGACTTTGGATGTTAACATCTGTAAATTATAAAAAACATACTTTATTAGTCTCAAAAATAAGAAAGTATAGACAAATGTAGGTCAATTTCTTCTTTCAATATACCTGCTCACCGTCTTCAGGTAATTCCAATAAATTAACTAGAATCTTAGGTTCTTTATCTGTTAGGCGTGCCCTTACCCAGCCCAACCCAAAATCACTTGCGCGAGCTTGTAACGTGGTAATCTCTAACAATGTGGTGTCATCCCAGCAAAAGATGATTGGAAAAGACTTTTCATAAGGATGACGTACACCATTGACAAAATCACCATATAGGTAACAAATCTGAAGTAAAAGAATGAGAAACATGTTAGTGAATATTTCATATCTATAAATCATATACAAGAGAGTAATTATTTATGAATAAAAAGGTTAGTCACACATATTATCCATCGGCAACACCTCAATTTAAATGTTACCGACCTCTTATCTC